>NW_028280757.1:707500-827500 GCF_059751285.1 Brachycentrus maculatus | reverse complement strand
ATATATATATATATATATATATATATATATATATATATATATATATATATATATATATATGTATATATATATATATATATATATATATATATATATATATATTTATATATATATATATATATATATATATTTATATATATATATATATATGTATAATATATATATATATATATATATATATATATATATATATATATATATATATATATATATATATATATATATATATATATATATATATATATATATATATATATATATATATATATATATATATATATATATATATATATATTTTGTACTGGGCTCAAGTAACACATCAAAGTTTAAGTAACCCCGTTCTACGGTACTAAATTACAGATAAGAAAAAATCGTTTATATTATTGTTGCGACAAAACAGACGACAGCTCCTCGTTGACAGGCGCGCGTACTCAAATTGCAATGTTGTGAAAGCAATCAGTAAATAAATTTAGGAGAAATAAAGTTTTGAACAAACGAACATATACAAATACATATTTCAGTTTTATTTGGTCGTTGTTGATAAAACAGGCTTTTTTGTTCGTTTCTTAGATAATTTAATTCCGTTACAGCTTAACGAATTAAGTAATATTGTAAATACGTGAGTCTCTCAGACTCTTAGGCTAGGTACCGGGTACAGTGTACAGTTTCTAGTTTACCCATTATGGGATTTTCCTGACGCGTCAATTTATCGTTCCCTACGATACACTACCTAGTGCCTATATTACACGATTAGCTTGCAACACAAGTGACTATCTCAGTTTTTTGCATTTTATTTTAAGACAAAAAAAATGTTGGCAATACTACGAAACCCTTCAAAAATAAAAACTTTAACTAACTTACTAACCACCACGCAGCTTTCCACGGGGGTAGGTTGAGAAAATAGAATGCCCCACCATTCTGTCTTTGAAAACAATCTTCGCCTCTTCCACTTTCATACATCTTCTCATACATACGTGCCGATTATTCCGACTCCTGACCTGACCGATTTTCAAGTAGTATTTCAAATACTCGATTAAAATCTTAAAATGTAAAATTCACAAATGAAAGAAAATAAATCATTCATGAATCAGTGGTGAACAATAAAACATTTTTTTTAAATATATAATTAAATTGTAACTTTGTTTTTAAATATTATAATGTCTACCAGTCGAAACTGGTAGACATTGTCATTAAGTTTGACGTGGTGAAACCACGTTTATCCTTTCAGGCTGGCTAAAAAAATCAATCATCAATCCATTTAATTAATTAGTCTTAGGTAATTTTTTTTTCTGTGCGCGCAAATATTTTTTATGGCTCCGACCTTTTATAAATTACCTGTCGTAAAACTAAAATGTATTTAAAAGGTTTGAATCATAAAAACTGTCGCCAACTTTGGTGGTCTTTATTATTATACTAAGAGCATTCTTTATTATATTATAAATAAAATTAAGTTTGCTAATTGAAATGTCTAGACGTTGAAAATTTTGGGGGTGGATACAAGCGCACCGTCAGCCAATGAAAAATGGTTTCGAGGGCGTGATCTTCAAGGAGAGAAACCGAATATAACGGGAAGAAATCAGTGGGATCGAGCACTTGGAAGCCGGCAGTTGGCCGGAAAAGAGTTGGTCGGAATAGGACTTGGAAGCCAACAATTGGAAGGATCAGCTGGAAGGGATCCATCGGATCAGAGAAGACCGACCAGTCGGACTGGTCGGAACAGTCAGTTGCGTGCAACTATTTTCGGGAAATCAGTGGGATCGAGGAGTTGGAAGGAGCAGTCGGGAGAGATCAGGGGGATCGAGCAGTCGGGAGAAATCAGTTAGAAGGAGCATACCTACACCAGGTTTTAAGACTTAAGTGAGGAGAAGAGCGGGAGCTCTACGCAGGGAGAGAGAAGATAGAAAAAAGGGAGTTACTCATCCGGAGTATCAAAAGCAGACCCACGCCGGGTCATAAGCCTTCAAATTAAGAGCTGAAGCTCTACTAGGAGAAGAAGAAAATAAGAAGCAAGAATCATCGCACGGCAGACCCGTCATAAGAAGAACCTCATCCCAGCATCCAACGGCGCAGCTTTTTCACAAAGGATCACGGCCACCCCAGTATCACGGCGCATCTTTTTCACCAAAGGTTAGAATAAGTTTAATTTAAGATAGGATTAATTAACTTTAAGCTAATTTAAGATAGCAATTTAAGATAAGTTTAAGTTAAAGTCGCTTTCATATAATTCTGATATTTTTACTTAAATTAATTCAAGTATATTTTTTTGTGCTGAATTTTCTTTCATCTCCCTACCCCTCCTTCTAATATTCCCAAGGTATATCAGCTTGATAAGGTGGGCGACGTCAAGTTTTAATAAAATATTAAGAGTGATTTTAAAACAAAGTTATATTTTAATTATAAAATGGAAAATCACAAAGTTAGTGCTTCAAATATAAATTATATTTTTTATTTTATTTTATTTTTAGTTAAATTTGAGTTCAATTAAGTCATTCACATATGTTTATGAGTATTAAAAAATAAGTACTTTCACGGTTAAAATTAAAAAAAATCCTAATTTGTGAAAGTACCTGGAAGAGCGACGTGAGGGAGGAAAAGGGAAAATAATGATTGTTATTTTTTTTTGTCTTCTTTCGATTTCTTTTTTTCTTCAGTCATTTGTGTTATATACCACTGGTGCAATGAGCCGAACATATGCGCGTGTATTACCCGATGTTCCCATGAGTCGCGCGTCGTCCTCCGCACTACATTATGCATTATGCTCGCTAAAGACTGCCGCCGCTCGAGTGCCGGGGTCCGCACGACCCCCAGCTGCAGCCTACCAACAGCCCGCGAGCTGCAGCCGGGCGTGCAGGTCAACGCTGTCTCGTCATTCCACCACAAATCTCCCTAACTGACTTAACACTGCGTTAGACCACGTTAGACGTCGACTGATCGTCAGACGCCCGACTGTCAACGCTAACGCCGTGAGCCCCGAGCTTTTTTCAAGCTTTCTTAAAGTCAACTTAAAGGAACCACATATTAATGAGGCGACCGAGCTTTTAGGCGGACAGACATTTAATTTCTAATTTGGTCTTTGCAACTAATTTGTTTTTGCAAACAATCTTCGCCTCTTCCACATTTATGCATCACTTCATATATACCCGTCGATTATTCCGACTCCTAACCTGACCACGCCCAAGTATTTGAAATGCTTAAACATGCCAAGTTTTCCTCGGTCTTCTTCTTCTATTACCAACCACATTTGCCTCATATTTTTTGTTCACTATTCTTTCTTCGCTCATTCAATTCACATGCCCAAACGATCTCAACACACCTTTCTTAATTTTACCAATAATGCTTATCTCAACCTTCCATATTTGAAATCAAATATTTGTAGTTTATATTGGCGCTTTTAATATATTTATATTTTTGATATATCGCTCACTCCTTTTAATAACGTCATATATAAAAAAACGTTAATTTTCAGTTGTGCATGTTTTCGGAATGCCCAGAAAATGTACTATATCCCAGTAAAAGTGGCATATTTTTAACCCGCTACAGGGCAGAAAGTGTTGTTTTTGCATTTTGAAGAAAATGTATTGTTAAGTTATTTTTTTAAATAAACTAAATATTTTTCAAAAGGAGATAAAACTTTCAGGTTTTACCTAAAAAGACTTGATTTTTCAGGAAGTCGTTTAAAAATATAATAAAACGTATTTAAAATAAATATCAAGCCACTTATTGAACTTTTTACTGTGCAACGGATCTTTTTAGGTAAAACCTGAATGTTTTTTCTCCATTTAAATAAATAACACCTTTTCTTCAAAATGCAAAAGCAACACTTTCTGTCCTTTAGCGGGTAAATATTAAGTTAAAAATATGCCGCTTTTTCTAGGATAAAGTTCATTTTCTGGGCATTCCGAAAACATGCACAACTGAAAATTGTCGACTTTTGATACATGACGTTGTTGAAAGGAGTGAGCGATATGTTGTATTCTTTCCAATATCCTTTATTATAACCTAAAATAAAAATGTACACCCACACGCAGGCCATGCCTTTGTGGATCTGTTTTTGTATTAATATAATTTTTTTGAATTTGTAATTATGCATATTATTATATTGTGAAATGTAAAAAAATACATTAAAGAAAAAAAGACGGAATAAAGAAGTAGTAGTTTTTAATTTTAACATAATGATAAAAACAGAACACGTAATTGGTACAATTTTATTATTATTATTAATGAACATTATTTGCTAAGACAATTGATAAACAAATGACTTAATGGCTGTGCAACGTTTATCTGATTCTGTTAATTCATATGAGGTCATATAATACAATCCGGGATGGAAATATAATAATCCCAAGTTTTCTACTATCGTGTTACGAGAGCGAAATTTAATTACAACATTACATGCATTCTAATGGCTGTCGTAGCCGGACCTGAAGAGGTATAATTTAGTAAATCGCGCATGCGCGCTCGTGCTCTCAGGAAATGCATAATTCCCCGCAAATAATGAAGCGGTGTTTGTGAATAATGACGTATTTTTTAAAACTTGTAAAGTGTGTGTGAGATCAAGCAAATATGTATAGGGATCTATTGACTGCTTAATTAATTTGAACACTTAAAAGTCCTGGGTACAAAAAAAAATAAAAAATTGATTCGTCATTCACTTTGTGTTAGTGATGTATTTTTCAAAATTTTAGTTTTTATCCACATCTGTCTCCAGCTTTTCTGCTACCAGCTCCCTTGCATCCTCCCAAGTCAGGTCAGCGTCCCGAAGTTCTGACGAGAACTGCTGACGAATTGTTAGCAGTGGTCATCCTGGGCCGCGCGAACCTGTTGGTTTTTAAAAGAAGCAAGCTTGATTAAGGCTCTCGGGAGGCATGCGGAGTACATGACCAAGCCAACTAAATCGCCTTTTCTTGACGACAGTTTTAACAAAGATTTGTTGCGTCCTACGCCTTATCTCTTCATTCTTCACAAAGTCAAACCACCGCGCGCCTAAAATTCTTCGAAGACACCAATTCTCAAAGCTTAGTACACTTCTGCTCTGGGCCCTTGTAAGGTGCCATGTTTCACAGCCGTATAAGACAACAGGAGCAATGCAGGCATTGTATAGGCGGCATTTGGTCCTCACCGAGTATAAATCCGATCTCCAGACAGCCTTTATACTGTTAAATGTGGACCCTGCGAGTTCTAATCGCACTCCCAGTTCCTTTTGAAGGTTGCCATTTTCAGTTATGGCAATGGATTAAAAAAAGTCGTATTTACCAAGCAAAATTATAATTTTAAATAAATAAATAATAATATCTCTATGTAGGTGTGCAGAAATTGTCTATAAATTGAATTTTCATGATCCAAGATTACGTTTAGTACTTATATTAACTAGTCACTCTAGTGCTGCTATGAAAGGCCTGGGGGATCACTTTGTCGGAACTTCCTACGAGACTTAAACATTTACACTTCTTAATAGAGCTGTAAGCCTACCATAGTACAAAGTTGAAGTATTCTTGTAACTTTAATATTTATCTACGTTAGAGGTAAAACCCAGTGCTATTTATTTATCCTTTTATAGTAGATATGTGTTACAATGTACCAATGGATATACAATGTATTAAAATATTGTCCGCCTCCGTAGTGTAATGGTCAGTACGCTCGGCTACCGTTCTGGAGGTCCCGGGTTCGATTCCCAGGGGGGTCATATAAATATAAGTGATTTTTTCACTCTAATATTTATTCCATATTACCCTGGACTGGTACCTGAAGTGGGGGGCTGATCACCTTTCCTTCATGTGTTAACGATCAAGATAACACTGCGTTTGTATGATGCAGTGCCCTATGCACCATTGGGGTGCGGATAAGGGTTTGAATGAATGAAAATATTGTTAGTAACGTTGAAATGTAGGTAATATAAAAAATTAAATGTTATTTCAGGCTCTCTTAAAAAAAACGTAAACTAATTTGGAATGGAAGTAGACTGAATAACGCCGTTTCCTCGAAAAGGTAGGCAGAAAGAATGGAACGCCACACTCTTCTGTCCTTTCATACACCCCTATCTTCCTTCACGCCCATACATGCCTTCCGATTACGCAGACTTCTAACACCACCAGATTTTAGGTCGTGATTGATCTGATCGTGCCAAGTCTTTTTCGGTCGTCCTCGTTCTGTGCTCACATTCGCCACATTTTCTTAGTCATTCTCTCGTTATCCATTCGCTCCACATATCCACACCACCTTAAATAACTCTTCTTAATCTATTCTCAATATTATTAATATTTAAAGCATTTACTTTGTGGTTAGTTATTTTTACTTTTTTTAAAAAAATGTTAATTATATTAGTATTTTACCACTCACCGAGATTTTTATGTCTACCGGTTTCGAGACGTATCCGTCTCTTCGTCAAGACAATCACTACCACAGCATGCAAACAATACCACCCTTCACCACCATAGCACCATCTAAACACTTAAAACTACACAAAATGTTTAACACATGCGATTTTTAGTCGACCCGAAGACCAACATGCACTAAAAGTTTCAGCACAAACATGCGTTACGAGCCGAGGTTAAATATGCACTTCTTAATTCTTACTCTTCTTGATCTCTTCAATTATCCCTTGTTCAGCCTTACATCGCTTTCTTATATCTTCATTTTTAATACTGTCACCTGTCTATATCTTTTAGAAGATGAATATTTATTGAATATACTTGTTTTAGGAATATAACCGCTGCACTCCGTTGTTAATCTTTGACGGTGTAGTGTACCTGCCCAGTTCAGTGTAGACAATTCAGCTTCGTGCCAAACGTCTGCAAGTGAAGCAATTACCTGGAAAATTAACGGCACCTACCCCCTGCTATTACGTCTCGAAGGCTCTATCACGAGAGTTTTCAATTATGAACCATTAGCAATCGTTTAGCTATCGGAGGGGTAGTTATTTCTCGTCGTAATTAGATCAGTACTACAAGACGAGACCGATACCAGTACTCGTATTCGGAGGTACTCCTCAAGGCTTGAGACTCTCGAAATGAGATAGAGAGATCGAAGTGCAACTTATGTGATTAACATGCGAGAGTTTCTCCTTCGAATTGTAAATCAATCGAAGTGCAACTTTTGTGATTGAGATGCGAGAGCTTTTCCCTTGAATTATAAATCAATCGAAGTGCAACTTTTCTGATTAAGATGCGAGAGTTTTTCCCTTGAATTATAAATCAATTGAAGTGCAACTTTTCTGATTAAGATGCAAGAGCTTTTCCCTTGAATTATAAATCAATTGAAGTGCAACTTTTCTGATTAAGATGCGAGAACTTTTCCTTTGAATTATAAATCAATTGAAGTGCAACTTTTCTGATTAAGATGGGAGAGCTTTTCCCTTGAATTTCAGAATCATCTTTGTATGTAGTTTTTTTTTGTCACAGTGTTTTTCTATTTTTAATTGATATTTTACTTAGTAAATACCACTATTTCTTAAAATTTACTGTTGCACGTGTTTCGATTTTAAGAAATAGTGGTATTTACTAAGTAAAACATCAATTAAAAATTGATAGATTTTACCACAAAGTGACTGCCGAATCAATAATTTAAAAAAAATTCTATTACTTTTTAACCTTATCCGCACCCAATGGTCAATGGTGCGTAGAGAACGGCATTTAATTGATTCAATATAATTTTTATCGTTTATAATATGAAAGCAAGATGTAGTCCAGCACTTCAAGTACTAGACCATTTATTTATTTATTTATTTTTCACCATACACACAATTAAAACTTATAATACAATTTACAATAATATACCCTCAATGGGGTTTACCGTGTTAAGGGTATATTTTACCATAACCTTTTATAAAACTGTATGAAAATTTTTATATTTGAAGCAATAACTTTCTGATTTTCCATTTTATTATTAAAATACAACTTTTTTTTTTTAAATCAATAAAAATATTTTATTATAATTAAATTATAATGTCTACCGGTTTTGAAGCTAACCGAGTCTTGAAAAAGAAGCGGTTAGCTTCGACACCGCTAGACATTATAATTAAGTCATGAAAAAATAGTTTTATGTGATTTCAAAACTAAGTTAAATTTCAAATAAAATATGTGTGAAAATTGTTTGTGACATGAAATAAAATACGCCATGGCCGAATGACGCGATTTGTTTCATATCTAGGCACCCACCTCTATTATCCATTTATAAATAGCCATTATCCATTTATTTTCATCATACACATGATTACAAATAACAACATAGAGTAATGTTGAGTTCACTGAGTTTTCCCGTGCTGAGGGCACATTTTACAATACTTATTAATAAAACAGTAGTTAAAGAAAATTGTCAATTGCATGCAATCAAATACGACATGGTTGAATGATGCGATCTGTTATAAATCTACCCATCTCCGTGTTCTATTATCCATGGTAGTATTTAATAAATTAATATTATAGTGAAAAAATACATATTTATTTTGACACCCCTAGGAATCGAACCCGGGACCTTCAGCATGGTAGCCGAATGTGCCAACCAATTCACTTTAGAGGCCGACATCATTATTTTACGCGATTTATCATCCATTGCTCTCAAATCAAACTAGTATGTAGAGTGCGGACTAACCTCAATTTTATACTGATAATATATTAATTCTCACATACAAAATAAATGAAAAAACTTCAAATATACTATTATTTTATGATTATAATAATATTTAGGTACAGTATCGAACAGATTTATTGAAACAAATATTTGTTGTTGTATTTTCGTAAAAAAGTTTTGTTAAATCTTTTGTTGATAAGTTATTTCAAAAATATTTAATATGATCTCATTTGGGCTCAATCAAAGATTTTACTCTTCTTGGCATCTACTATATAAGGTTTCGGCACGTGGATGCCATTTTTTCGTCTCGAAACCATACCTGAATTTTCTTTTCTACCGTAGTGCAATCTATTTTGGAGAGCCGATTCTAACAGATTGTCGATAGATTTTCAACTAGGTTTATGTTTGGCAAAATTCTTGACCAGTCCAACACAGTTTTTGTGTGAAGAATTTCATGATATTGTTGGATTTTTGGAAATATTTGTTTTTGTATCTCTGGTAGTATCTTTTCCAGTAGAATTGGGTGATATTTCTCGCTATTCCTCATCTGTCACTGAAAGAAGCAGCCCTGGTCCATAATACGAGGACACCCGCAAAACATTTTTTTAGAGGGTGTTGAAAATACGAAAAAAAAAATTGTTTCAATTAATCTGTTCGATACTGTGTACACGATATGTGAATTGATGTCCGATTGATGAAGTATTATGTTTACGTTTTTGTTTTGCGTTCATCATACTGTTATCAGCATCACGTGGCCATTATAAAGTGATAAAATAAACGGAAATAAATTTATTAGACATTTAACCCTTCGACTACGAGAAATACCGGATCCGTTGGAGCTGATGTCATTATTTATAATTGTATGGGCGTTTGTCCACTACACGGAATTTTACCGTCCGGCACGTCAGTTAGCGTTTTGAAACGAGGACTGGCTTGGATTGGCTTGTGTTTTTGTCCATCTTTCTTCGGATCGGAGCTCTTGATCGGTGCGTGAACACGTTGCGCGTAAATTCGATCACGCTTAACTGTCGTAGTCGCTTTAATTTTTCAAATACGGGCTGCCGGACGTTGAAATTCCGGGTAGTGGACAAGCGCCCTATCGGATACATTTTGGACGGTATGTAAAGAATTCCTTCCGAATTGTGCGAAAAATTTCGATTCGTATTATTTTCTACTTCTTCAATTAGTTATACATCGATATTTAGAATTAAATGATTATTATATTTTACAATTAGTTGTAATACTACAAAACAATAGTTGTAAGTTACAAAAACACTCAAATAAAAATCAGAAAAACAAAGCCCACTAAACCAATTCCGTTTCCACGAAAAGTAAGTTGTGTAAAGCTGTGATATTATTAAAAAATACATTTTACGTGTCAAGGTTAATAAACAGTATGCAATTAATTGATACAAATATAATACGTATATTGCATAACTGTTTTTTGTTAATTACTCACTCCTACTCTATTACTTTCAACACCGGATGTCGTCAAATAAAACGGGAAGTCGTTTGATTTGCAGTGTTATGCGCACGGCGTGGATAGGAGGTGGACGCTAAGCAAGATGGATTTACTCGTTAGTCTATTTTTTATAACTTTGCGAACAATTAAGTAGTTAACTAAACTTCAAAAGATATTTTCGTTGCATAAAGGGGTAAAATTTAAAAACAGATTGATTAAAAATTATCAAACACATTATTTTTATAATTATTTATGTTTAAATTACGGTATTTTTATCATTGTTTGTCCGCCTCCGCGGTGTTATGGTTAGCGTGTTTATCTACCGTGCTGGAGGTCCCGGGTTCGATTTCCAGGGGGGAGTAAAATAAATCCCAGTGATTTTACACTATAATATTTATTAAATCCCACCCTGGACTCATCACCTTTCTTTCATATGTTAACGATCAAGATAACACTGTGTTTATATGATGCACTACACCATCGGGTGCGGAATACGGTTTGAAGAATAAATTTATTTAATACTACCCTGTACTGGTCCCTGAAGCGCAAGAGTAATCATCTTCTCGTAAATAACGATCAAGAAAACATTGCGCCAAAATTATGCAGTGCCCTATGCACCATTGGGTGCAGATAAGGGTTAGGAGAAGAATAATTTCAAAAATAGTAACCCCAAAAATCCTGGTAGCCAAAGGGTTAAAGAAAAAGATGTTTACATACAAGTATTTCGCAATGGGTTTTCTCGACGTTTTTTATAAATAACGCATTGAGAAGACAATTTTTTATCATCCGTGTTTCTTAAAACAAATATCAACGACTCGTATACGAGTCATCCGTGGCGAATGTGTTAAAATATTCTTGTTACAATTTCTTGAAGGTTTTTAGTTAGATATCATTATTATGATAAGGAATGAGATGAATCAAATTTAATTATATATCCATTAATTGTTTTTTATATTTATTAATTAAACATGTACAGAATAAATGTACATTGGCGGGTATATTTCTAAGACGAAATATTTTAAAACTAACTAACTATCACACCGCTTTTCCGCAAGGGTAGGCAGAGAGAATAGAACGCCACACCAATCTGTCTTTGCTCTTCATCTCTTCCACATTCATACATCTTCTCATGCATGAAGGTGGAGAGGCGAAGATTGTTTCCAAACACACAAATGTGACGGGAGTCTTTTGTCACCCGAAAATGGTAGCCAAGCTGAAGAGAAAAGTCTACCAAACAATTCGCTCACTCCTTTCAACAACGTAATACATCAAAAGACTTGATTTTTCAGGAGATAGTTTTTAAAGATAGTATTAAAATATAATAAAATGAAATAAATATCAAGCCACTTATTGAACTTTTTACTGTGAAACAGATCTTTTTAGATGAAACCTGATGTTTTTTCTCCATTTGAAAAATATTTAGTATATTTAAAAAATAATTTAACAATACATTTTGTTCAAAATGCAAAAACAACACTTTCCGCCCTGTAGCGGGTAAATATTAAGTTAAAAATATGCCGCTTTTTCTGGGATATAGTACATTTTCTGGGCGTTCCAAAATCATGCACTAAACTGAAAACCGACGATTTTTGATACATGATGTTGTTGAAAGGAGTGAGCAAATTGTCAGACCCGCACTTCTCTGTGGCTCCGAATGCTGGACGATGTATAACACCTACTCTAAGCAACTAGAAACTGCTGAAATGCGAATGCTTACACGGTCAGATGTAATGTCCGTTAGAGATTAAATACAATTACAAGGAAGAAGATACATATAAATGTTTTTAACCACTTTTTTATTTTTACATTATTTCACCAACCGGTTTCGAGAAGAACCTTGTCATCGTCAGTGTCGTGTTTAACCCTGATGATGATAAGGTTCTTGTCGAAACCGGTTGGAAAAAAAATGTAACAATAAAAACTGGTTAAAAATAAAATTGTATCATTTTATAAAGTTTATAAAATGTGCCACAAAGTATCTGCGAAAAACATTCAAGAAGATGCATTTATCTGAAGTTGGCACATTCATGTTGTGTTTTGGTTTTGACGCCATTCGAAATACAATATTTTTGGCACATTCATGCTGTGTTATTGTTTTGACGCCATTCGAAATACAATATTTTTGGCACATTCATGTTGTGTTATTGTTTTGACGCCATTCGAAATACAATATTTTTGGCACATTCATGTTGTGTTATTGTTTTGACGCCATTCGAAATACAATATTTTTGGCACATTCATGTTGTGTTATTGTTTTGACGCCATTCGAAATCCAATATTTCGCTGTTGAATATTTGGCACACTGCGACTTTTTAACCCAATTTTCGTCAAATTTCACACGCGACATACACTCGACATATTACATGTATTGTTGTATTATTATTAATGCATGTTAGATTTTCTTCCCCGGCTGTTTACACGGAAATGTAATATTAAGTTAACACGATGAAATAATTGGTCGCACTAAACGGGTCCCACAAGAAGCGAGGCATTGTTCTTAATTTCATATGGGAATCTTATAGCGTTATATTATTTCACAGGCAATACTTACTTGAATGGGGTCTGTGTGTATCTTCCGTTGATCGAGTTTATGGATAAATAGGAACAATTATTTTAATTAATTGGTTTTATTTCGAGCTGTTATTTTATTCGTGTTATTTAGTAATTTAATCGCCAGTCGTTATTAATACATTGTACAGTTCTTTATGAAGATTATAATTATAATTGGTTTTTTGTTTTTTCATTCGAAAATTACCACCGATATTAGTTCAGTCGATTTGAAATCGGGTGAGGAAACAGCGTGTGAACTATTTTCTAAAAATAAATATTTATGTTTATATGAAACAACATTTTGTGTCTGTCTAAATGCTTGTTCACAAATTTGAGTTTCTCCACTTTAGCAGTTATTTTAACATTTTTATATATCAACATAAATGCAGTAGAATAAATAAATCAGGGTAGTTACTATGTTTATGACCTATCATAGACAGATTAACTCGTGTAACACAAAAATTATTTGAAAAAAAAATCAACATGTAACATTCACCCATGATTGACAACCACACTATTTTAAATTTCAAAACTCCTACATATACTGATAAATCTCATTACACATTATATATGAGTTCACAACCGCCATCTATGTTAGATTGAGAAAAGCTTTTATTTAGCAGATGCACTTTTATTTGTTTGTAAGTTCCGAACCCCGGAATATTTTTACATACTAGGAAACGCTTCATATTGTTATTTTCGTTATTTTTATGTATTCAGTTTATAATTTGTGAACAAATATTTGCACACACTCGAAATGTTGTGAACAAAACATTCAAACTACATAACTCGGGAACATCATTTTCTATAATCGAACAATATTTTGAGTTATTTAATTACATGGCTGGGCAGTCATATTGAGGTGATATCTATCCATTTAATATATTACTTTTTAAATTATTTTTTTATTTTATTTATTCAGGAATTGTACAGCTTACATATAAAAAATGATATAGTAAACAATAGTTACATTAACAATAATAAATATTACATAACATTAACAAAAAAAAGTTACGTTAAAAAACGCCAATTAAACAATTCCACATTTATGTTATAAAACTATTAAAAAACGTTCAGAGATTAAACAAAAAAAAGGGTATTATATAAAATAATAGATTTAGTTGTGTAATCTCACTATTTATAAAAATGTATTATGACACGTGTCTCGACTTATTCAATATCATTATCATACACCGTAAGGTATTGGACGCATCAAAACACGTGTCAAAATAGATTTGGATAAATAATGATATAAATGTAATAACTAAAATTAGTACTCTTCTTAGAATTATTCGTAAATATTTTATTTTAGGCACATAAATACTTGAATTGTGATATGATAAAAAATATTTTTTGTTTTGTAAGCAACAAAAATGAGTTTTAGTGAAAAAGAACGTACGATTGTATTTTTTTCTCTCTCGAAATGCTAAAATTAATTATTTCATTCACAATTATTCTATCTATCTTTGAACCGTTATATTTTTTTATGTAAATAAGATGTTATTTTGGTTATAACTTTGAGATAATGTTTTGTTTATGTGAAATTTATCACGCTTCATTTTTTTATGTCGAATAAAGTAGATACTGTTAATAATTTAATATATTTGTTTATAAATACATCATAAAGAAACCACGCTAATTCTTTTAAAAAATGGTTTAGATTGACGTGTATTTTATTTATCAATTAAACCTACCCCTCTTCTGTACCCTATTTTTATCACAATTCATAATTATTTAGAGACAATAAGTTAAAAAGAGTTGCTAAATAAATAAATTTTAAGTTAATTTCAATTGGTAAATACCAATTTTTTTAAAAATTCTATTGTGACACATGTTTCTATGCATTCCAGATTATTTCCAAACACCGTATGTTAAGCTAAGTTTAAATTTTAGAGTTGATCAATTAATAAAATTGATAGTTTATGAACACTCTATTGCAGTATCTTCTGGAAGGAACTATTTATCAAAATTATTTATTACGATTCTAGAATCCAAAGTGCATCTCGGACTCATTCATCTCATTGTAATCTCTTTGGAAACCTACATTATATTTTATTCTACATATATACTCGTTTATTACGTTTATCGATAAGGGACTGACGCTTACTGATATCGCTCACAGTTTTTTTAACATTTGCTTTATCAAGTTTAACTCGGCATTTGTTTTTTTTTTAATATGTAAATTAGTGCTACAGTAATAAAGTCATATTGTATCATTTTTATCGGTTAGTATCTAGGGTTTTTATTTAAAGATATTTAACCAAGTTACCTATGATATATATATACATGATAATACATATCGCTCACTCCTTTCAAGAACGTCATAAATCAAAAAACTTGATTTTTCAGGAGAACGTTTTTAAAGTTTAAAAATATAATACAATGTATTAAAAATAAATATCAAGCTACTTACTGAACTTTTTACTTTGCAACAGATCTTTTTAGGTAAAACCTGGAGGTTATTTCTCCATTTGAAAAATATTTAGTATGTTTAAAAAAATAATTAAACAATACATTTTCTTCAAAATGCAAAAAAACATCACTTTCTGCCCTGTAGCGAGTAAATATCAAGTTAAAAATATGCCTCTTTTGCTGGGATACAGTACATTTTCTAAGCATTCCGAAAACATGCACAACTGAAAATTGACGATTTTTGATTTATGACGTTCTTGAAAGGAGTAAGCGATATACGAGTAGGCATGTTTGTATACATATATTTATATATATATATATATATATATATATATATATATATATATATATATATATATATATATATATATATATATATATATATATATATATATAATATACCTACTAGCTGTGCCAGTTAACGCGTTTCTGTGGCTTAGTATAGTTAAATGGGAAAGAAAGAAATTAGAAAATACATATTTCCAATATGTTTCAATTCACAATGCTTGTGAAGCAACGAGGATATTGAAAATCTTTGAAACAGCAACACAAGTAAAAACTTTGAAAATACTAAGTGACAAAATCTGTTAAGAAGCACGCTATCCGCCTTGAGCAGTACTTAGTTTTCCGTGGGTTGTCTATAAAGTTGAACAGACGGCACTACCATAGTAGGAAAACTGTTTTTAATAATATTTTGTTATACCATAAAATATTATAGTTAAAAACACCTTATATGTTTGCACGGGCGCATTCGAATGAATGCAAAGTTGAGTAAAAAATTATAAGCAATCGGCGAACGATTTTACAAGATATTTTTTTCCTAAGGAATAACCCGCAAAGCCTCATCTTTTAGATGTTTATCTGCATGTAGGCTAGTTTTGGGAGGGTAAATGTGAAAAATAGATCACAATACCATCATGAATAAATTACATAACCAAGTAAATTTTTTATTCGTATGTTAATTATTCAATTAAAATGTTATAATTTTTTTCTTGCTAATTCACTAATAGTACATAGTTCACAAATTAACAGTATCTTACGATTTATTTTTGCCACTTTTTTTGTACCTATTCGTTGGGTAGCATCCACTACTTAAGTTGCGAATAGGCACACTCGGCACGAATAGGCACACTCAAGTGGCAATGGGCAGGACATATCTGTCGAGGAGACGACGGTCGATGGGGAAGAAAAGTATTGGAATGGCGCCCAAGAACTGGCAAACGAAGCATCGGCCGACCCCCTACAAGATGGACTGACGATATAAGAAGAATAGCGGGAGTGACCTGGATGCGGAAGGCGGAGGATCGAAGAGGACGGAGACTCATGCGGGAGGCCTACGTTCAACAGTGGACAGACACAGGCTGATGATGATGATGACAATTTTTTTTTCTCTAAAATTCTCATTGTGCATATAATTTTGAAAGCGTTTTTTTATTCAAGTTCATTAATTTATGAGGTGTCATCAAATACACTAAAGAATGAAAATGACTAGTAATACATAAATAGTGATAAATCATCGTTTTGTTTGAATATCAAACACAGGTGGCTATGACGACAAGTGTGGAGGTCCTCACCAAAAAGTTACATTTCCAACATTTCACAAAAAAACATTTAAATGCCAATCTGTTCTGTTTACTGTATTCTATCGAAATCTCAATCAAAGTTGCGACAAAACGTGACCAATCCTGTGTTAAACCAATATGAAATCACCGTCCTTATCATCCATTGTTTACTTTGTGTAATACCACTTTTGTAAACACTTATTCGTGACTACCGGTTTCGTAAAATCATTCCATCATCAGGTCATTAAAATAAAATTTACATTATTTCGAGTGTGTTCAAATACTTGTTCACAAAATCTGGATTATCTCCAATTATTTTTAATTTTCAACTTTTTTCATCTCACCAATAGATGTCTCTAGTTAAGTTCTAGTGATTCAAGAACAATGTTTCAAAATTGGTTCATATTTATAGAACTTTCAAGAATTTGAGTAGTGTGGTTGTGATGGGTATAATTGGTGAGTGTTACACGTGTGTGAAGTGATCACTTAAACCAGCCTATGACGGTCGTCAGCCCCGTAAATGCCCAGACTTCCATATTCTTCTTCATCTTTGATAAGATGTCACAAAATAATATGTAAATAAAAGTGGTATTACACAAATTTATCAATGGATAAAAAGGAGAGTGTTTTATTACCATAGCACTAAGCAATGCTTTTAATATACAAAATACAAAATGAAATCATTACATCGCACCAAAACGTTACAATCTTAAAGCTGGAATTCCCGATTACTTCAAAACATTTATAATGGAAATGTAACGTTTTGGTGAGGACCTCCACAAGTAAAATAGCTTCACAAACCAGGGTTACACTAAACGGTATGTTAAAACTAATCGCAATATACCGGTTGTAAACAATACATGGTCCATGATGAAATTGGTCGAATTTGCAGTAAGCGTTAGTACACTAACTATACTGGATAGTGAATCATATATGTCACTTTTGTAACATTTTTCGCGAGAAAGTTCATAAAAGTCTTAGCCCTCTAGTAACTGAACGGGTATTAACCCTCCCTTCCCGGTGTTGTGTACCTTATACACATTGCTTCTAATAACCATCAATATCTCTATAAAAATTATAAATACAAAGCTAAGATTTTAGGCATTCCACCACAACATATTAACGCATTGATTTAAAAAATAATGTTAATAATAATCAGAATTTATCGGGTACATCGGAATAATTTTGTGAATATCGGAAACAAATTCGCGTATAAATAGCGCGTGAAGAGTGTGCGGGAACCGCGACACTATATTCGCATCAAGCTGAGCAAGCGTGAGGAGCTCAAAGCTCAATGTTCTCTGGTTGGCGGCTAGCGGGCTAGCGGCAGTAGCTCTTGGGCTTCCGACAAGAGTGGACCTATGCTGGTTCCGTGAGCGTTGCCAGATGGTTTCTTGATGTTTTCAGCAAATAAAACTAAATTATTTTAATTTTTTACTTCATTTAAACTTAATTAAGGGAATTAACTATGAATGTCGTATTTTTTCGATTTAAAATCGCTAATTTTTTATTGTGTAGTGACTACCCAACACCGGGACGCGCGTTTTTATTTTAGCACCGGAAGGGAAAGGTTAATAAAGTTTATTTTTCAATTGTTTCAAATATTTCAACACGTTTTTAGGGTTGCCACCGGTTGTTGAATTTATCAAAAGATATTAATAATCATTTTATTTTTTATTTATTTACAAAAAAATATAACAATTAAGTTCATTCCCTAGACATTTTTACTTTTTACATATCTTATACTAGTTGCGCTATGTCACTTCTAAAAAGAGATTTAACTCTTGTGCTTGGAGAGGGACTTGCACTCATTTTTATTGTTTATACTTATGAATGATATAATAGTTTTTTTCTTTGTATTATTTAAGTGCGTTTTTTTTTCTTCAGTTAACATTTATAAAAAATGGCATTGAATTTTTAAAAAAAAAAATAAATCTTAATAATTTTAATGTATTTTAATACTTCGTTATTTATTATTAAATTCAATATAACAACAATGACTAACTAAGTAATAATTACAACGATTCTGCGCAGGGGTAGGCAGAGAGCATATAACGCCACACCACTTTGCCTTTGCAAATTATGCATATATACGATTATTCCTACTCTTGACTTGACATTTAAAGTAGTTATTATACTTGATCATGCCAAATTTCCTTAGGTCTTATTCTGTTCCTATATCCAACTACATTCGCCTCATAAATTTGTTTTTCTATTCTTTCCTCGCTCATTCGTTCCACGTGTCTAAACCATCTCAACGCACTTTTCCATTTGTACTTGCGAGTAATGCATTATTAAAAAGTGCAAGATGTTAACGAATGGCAACCCTGTGCTACATACACAAAAAATGACTGCGAACACGTGTCGTACATAGAAACACATGATTCTGCCTTTTGTATCACGATTCATAAATAAATAACAAATATTGAATTTTGTGTAATTATAATATTTTTAGTAGCCCTTATCGAAATGTAAATATTTGAATAGAATAAAAAGCTGGATTCGCGCGATATGATTGGTCGACCAGCGCTACGTCTTCGACCAATCGCCTTCTAGAGCGCAGTCGATTAGATAAGAAGCATTTTAATGTCGGCAACTCGGTGATTGGAACGCTTTAAAATCCTTCACTGTACAAAATTAATGTGTAATTATTATTTTTTGATAAGGAAAGCAGTATTAATTTTCTCGAGTGATGTTATTTCTCTGTGCAGTGAAGATATGCTTACTCTTAGCTGTAGTTAATTTAGCCGATTCAGTATTGAAGTGTTATAGCAAGAACAGTTATTATAATAAAACTTCCGGGTAGGTCGAGTGATTTTTTAAAAATATTTATTTATATCATTTTAATGGTTAATAAACTTTATTCATTTACTACATTTTGAGTGTGTCCAAATGTTTGTTCACAAATCTGAATTATCTCCAATTATAAGAGTTATTTTTCATATTATTTTTTGACATCTCATCAAAGATGAAGAAGAACGTGGAAGTCTGGGCATTTACAGGGCTTTATTTATTTATGTATTAGTTATTACTATTTTTTTTTTCGGAAAATCAAGTAGCTAACAGTATTTACTAAAAACACTCGTTACCTAAAGAATTTTCAGTGTGTCCAAATACTTGTTAAAAAATCTGGGGTTATCCACTTGGGAGTTATTTTACATTTTTCATCTCAACAAAGATGAAGAAGAATAAGGTAGTCTTGGTATTTACAGAGCTTAAAACCTGTCGTAGGCTGGCCAAGTGATCGCTACTCAAAATTTGAGTAGTGGGGTTGTCAATCATGGGTAGAATTTGTGAATGTTACACGTGTGTAAAGTGATCACTTAACCAAGCCCATGACCGTTGTAAGCCCTGTGAGTGCCTAGACTTCCATATTTTCTTCATCTTTGTCGAGGCGTCAAAAAATAATTTTCTCTTTATCATTCATCACTCACTTTGATAATACCACTTAAAATCACCAAAAAAATCAGAACAACCATTCTATATAGTCAACTGTAGATAAACCTGATGATGGAATGTTTTTTTTTAAAGTAGAAATTTAAGGTGGTATTACACAATGAGAACGATGAATGATAAAGAGAGTGTTAAATTATTATAACCATGAAGTTAACAATGCTTTTAAAATACAAATTTTATCTAATTAAATTTAAATAGAATAGAAAAACTGTGAATTAGTGATTAATTACATATAATTAGTAAAAAGTAACGTCTGTTACAATAAAACTCCGTTTTATTTTAAGTTTTAAAGTTTTATTTTAAATATCATTAACGTAAAACATTTAATGGTTTTAGAAAATAGTATTTTTATGGTTTTTGATCTTTTATTTAATGTAAGAAATATATCATTCGCAAGTTAAGCGTTTATGGGCAAAATAAATATAATATATAATACGTATTGTCATATATATTATAAATTGTATGTACATATTTCGCCCATAAACATTTTACTTACGAACAATACATAAATGTATTACAATAAATTAAAAATATAAAAAAAAACTTAATAATACATTTCGTATATTTAAAGTCAAATTTTACTTATCAACTTGATGTAGATATGCTATAGTATGGTGTTGTGGTCTACCACAAAAATTAGATTAAATAATAGTTATCGTTTTCTCAAATAAAACTGTAGGTACAAAGAATTACGTATTTTTACGTGAATCATAGCCAAATCATTTAGGTGATCGACATATTTTTCTAACCTTATAATATCAAAATCAAAAAGATTAACGAAAATTCAAACGAAATACGTGCCACAATAGATTTTAAGGAAATGTGATATTCACCGAAGTGAAATTAAAATTAAAATGGTAACATCCCACAATGTGACTTCGACAGTCAAGGAATGCAATTAAAAATATTTGTACTGCTATTAAAAATATTTAATATTTTTTTTTACATTAGCAGCTGTTTTAGAAAATTGTTTGTTTGTTTTATTTATATTTTTAAGTGGGCAGACTAAAAGTTCTTACCACCTCATTAACTAAAACTCAGAAGCCTCCGACTGCAGTAATTAGCCTTCAGTGTAACTCAATCTCTCCTACGATTAATTGCAAAGATGCAATCCGCTAATTAACGGTGCTAGGCTCACGACGAAGGTTCGCTAAACTTGTCCATACGTATACCCCTTCTGTACTTCTGGACTCCTGGCATTATTTAATTCTGTTATTTTTTTTACAAAAATATTAGTAATATTAGTATATAGCCACTCACCGAGATTTTTATGTCTACCGGTTTCGACACGTACCCGTCTCTGCGTCAGGACAATCACTACAACAGCATGCAAACAATAAAAATCTCGGTGAGTGGTTACATACTAATATAACTAACATTTTTGTAAAATAATTATAAAAGTTAAAATGACCACAAAGTAAATGTGACTGCCAATCAACAAAAAAATAAAGCCACTTGAAGTCTACCCAAGCTTCTTTCCCTAACCGTCAAAATATTATGAATATTGTTTAGTAGATAGAGTTTTAGTATTAATTAGTCTTGATAAAGAAGCGGTTACCTTCGAAACCGGTAGACATTATAATTAAGTTTTTAAAATATTTTTGGTGATTTTAAAACTAAGTTACATTTTAATACTAAAATGGAAAATCACAAAGTTAGTGCTTCAAATATAAATTATACAAAGTAAATGCTTTAAATATTAACAATATTGAAAAAAATATTCTACTTTTTCTATCCTAAAGACGCAACTGGGAATTTGATACGCTCCATTCTCTAATGGAGCGTATCAAATTCTTAATTCGCTCATTCTCGATGGCGCATAGGGCACTACATCATATTAACGGAGTATTATATTGATCATTAACACGTGAAGGAAAGGTGATCACATCTCCGCTTCAAGTACCAGTTCAGGATAATATTGAATAAATATTACATTGAAAAAATCACTTATATTTATTTGACCCCCCCCCCTGGGAACCGAATAGAAACACATCGAAGTATACTAAAGTGATAACTGGAATATTTTGTTGTGGTCTAATTTTATTTTATTTTATTTTATCTCTAACCTTGAGATAGAGAGTGCCTGGCTCTAAGAAATATAGTTCTTTCAATAAAAGTTATATTTGGTATTTTCGATTTATCGCTAATGAAAGCTTTGGTTTTCTAAAAACTTGGTGGTGGTGTTCGAAAGCTCGTGTCTCGTTCACAAATATCAAAAATGACTGACGTAAGAAGCCGTTTGTAAAAAAATACAACATCTTGCGATAGGGATGATTAATTTTTCGCCACACTGTACCTATGTATAGAT
This sequence comes from Brachycentrus maculatus, assembly GCF_059751285.1. Classification (NCBI taxonomy): domain Eukaryota; kingdom Metazoa; phylum Arthropoda; class Insecta; order Trichoptera; family Brachycentridae; genus Brachycentrus; species Brachycentrus maculatus. The sequence continues at coordinate 805,185 of NW_028280757.1, read as the reverse complement.
ATCGCTCACTCCTTTCAACAACGTCATATACAAAAAAAACTTGATTTTTCAGGAGATCGTTTTTAAAGATTAGAAATATAATAAAATGTTTTAAAAATAAATATCAAGCCTCTTATTGAACTTTTTACTGTGCAACAGATTTTTTTAGGTAAAACCTGAATGTTTTTTCTCCATTTGAAAAACATTTAGTTTATTTAAAAAATAACTAAACAATACATTTTCTTCAAAATGCAAAAACAACACTTTCTGCCCTGTAGCGGGTAAATATTAAGTTAAAAATATGCCGCTTTTACTGGGATATAGTACATTTTCTGGCCATTCCGAAAACATGGAAGGAGTGAGCGATATGTATCTTTTTTTTAAATTTCAAAGGAGTCGGTGATATATTAAGTCTACCTTCCGTATCCATACCTCCTTCCTGCTGACAAGCATCTATGAAAAGAGTCTTTGCGGATTATTATTTATAAAAAATGAATACCATGTATTACAAAGGTTTTTTTCTGGATAGTATCGAATGCAAGTATCAAGTGGTTCCCGCAATTCCTGGTATGCATGAGAGACGATTGCTAGTGTCTATGCATCTCGCAGGACATATCCCTTCGCTGCGCAATGAGCGGATAATGCAGGCATTTCTGCATTACAGTGGTCATAGCTTTCAGACATAAATATTGTCCGATGACGGAATTTCGTGTGCGCGGTACACAGTGCGCGCCGGTCGTGATCATCAGCCGCATTCAGATATGTCCTCAGATCCCTATCTTGCCAGATTTCCAAGATAACATTTGTCACGTTCGGAGAACATTTGGTACTCGGACGCGCAGACAACTTCGGGCGTACCAACTGACAGTATATACTAGTAGCTATGCAATAGTTTTTATTTTTTCATATTGAAAGTCTGTAATTACAAAATACAGTTTAAATTTCACCAAAAAGTAAAAACAACAAATAAATGTAAATAGGCGCAATTTCACAATAGTTACCTTTGTGTCAGAGAAACTAGGATAATATATTAGACCATATGTCCTTATTATTTAGTTGTAACCCTTTATTATTAGTATTTCACATTTTTATTCCCGTGTCAAAAAAGACGTGAAAAAAGTGTGTAAATGGTGCTATGGTGGTGAAGAGTGGTAGTGTTTGCATGCTGTGGTAGTGATTGTCCTGACGAAGAGACGGGTACGTCTCGAAACCGATAGACATAAAAATCTCGGTGAGTGGTTATTTATTAATATTAAAATTTTTGTAAAAAAATAAATAAGTAAAAATTACTAACCACAAAGTAAATGCTTTTAATATTAATAATATTGAGAATATTATATCAGCCTGACGGGTCGTAACCTCTGTAAATACCTAAACTCCCAGTTTCTTTTTCATCTTTATTGAGATGTCAAAAAATGTGATTTTATATCTAGATATATATATATATATATATATATATATATATATATATATATATATATATATATATATATATATATATATATATATATATATATATATATATATATATATATATATTATATATATATATATATATATATATATATATATATATATATATATATATATATATATATATATATATATATATATATATATATATATATATATATATATATATATATATATATATATATATATATATATATATATATATATATATATATATATATATATATATATATATATATATATATATATATATATATATATATATATATATATATATATATATATATATATATACTTATATATATATATAAATAGATGCCATAAAACCAAATTTGTGAACAAGCATTTGCACACACTCAAAATGTTATGTACATGTATGCCATATGAACCTTAGAGGATGCACACTTCGCCTCTGGGCTTAGAATAAAGATAAATGAATAACAACAAAATCTACAATTTTTCCCATTTTTACAATGCCTATAGGAAGATGATTATTTTAAAATATTCCCGTATGAAGTATGGAACTATTTTAAATCGAACATTGTACATACGAGTAATAACACGAGCATCGGTCATGAGTACCTACTGGCGTCGCCTCTTCATGCGGGCACATACATATTTTGCATCGACGATTAACATACAGGGTACGAGATGCGTGCTTCCTTGGCATGAACTTTACTGCTTGAATTATTCATGGACTTGTCATACCAATTCATAATAATATATCCTCGGGTACCCAATAACAATTGCTCCGGAATAATTGCCCGATAATTGTATTATTTCTACCTCTGATAATGTTTAATGTTGTATTTCTACAATGCCCGCACTGGCGACATACCGCACGTCATACATGTAACCCCGTTTATTTTCATTCCACGTTATGATTATACAAATTGTATGAATTTATTTAATATTTACATAAGTTTGTTTGTTAAATCCAGTTCAATCATTAGACAAGTATGAGAAAGAAAAAATGTATACATTAGGGTATATTGTACAAAAGCGTTTAATAATTTATAAATATAAATAAAAATGTAGATACAACATTTTGAATGTGTCCAAAAACGGGACCACAATCCGACAGTATACCTTTTAAAAATTAAATAAAGCATAAAATGTATTGAACTTATTTTTTATATATCGTATCAAAAATTGGATTCATGAACTACGTGTGTACGCATATGATTTGAAACATCACAAAATCATGATATGTAATTGATTGCACAATCAATTTTCATTGATTATAATTTTCATACATATAATATATAAATAAATACAAAAAAAAACTTTTAGTACGAGTATGTAACAAATTAAATACGTATGTACATCGTGTAAAAGATAATTCAATAAGGTTGCTATTGCGAAGCTTATTTAGCTGATTGTGTGTGTTCGTGTTTGCAGAATGGTGCTCGTGCTGAACGGCGTGCTGCAGGAGGAGTGCCCGGCGGACACGCGCGCGCTGTTCGGCGCGCATCCCGTCTACCGGGAAACGGCGGCCCAGCTGCTGGCCGCGCCGCTCAAGGTGGTCGGGCCCGTGGGACTGCTCTACGTGCAGCAGCGAGAGATGGCCGCCACGGTGCCGATAGACAGTAAGTACTTCCCCATATATGATCAATATAGGAAGGACATTGGTACCATAAACCAAGCTGGGACACAAAATGTTGAGCCCTCTTCTAGTGGAACTCCTCAGGAGAAGCCGGTCTCCTCCTGAAGAGTTACAAGGTGGCCGGGCCCGTAGGACTGCTATACTTACGGCAGCGAGAGATGGCCGCCACAGTATCGATATACAGTAACTCCCACCCCATATATAATATGATAACAATAGCGAAGAATATTGGTACCATAAACCAAGCTGGAACACAAAATGCCGAGCCCTTTTCCAGTGGAACTCCTCAGGAGAAACTTGTCTCCTGAGGAGTTACAAGGTGGTCGGGCCCGTAGGGCTGCTCTGCGTGCTGCAGCGCGAGATGCCCGCCACAGTGCCGATAGACAGTAACTACTTCCCCATATATGATCAATATAGCAAGGATATTGGTACCATAAACCAAGCTGGGACACAAATCTTGAGCCCTCTTCTAGTGGAACTCCTCAGGAGAAGCCGATCTTCTCCCGAGGAGTTTTAATAATCTAATTTTAAGATTTTAACTATCTTATTTTAACAATTACTGAAAAACGCCAGGAACTACGCTTGGATGGCTTGTCTCTGGCCAATATCTGTACCCGACGGATTCTCCAGTTCTTTGGACACGTTGCGCGTGGCAACGAGGATAGCCTGGAACGCCTAGTTGTGATCGGTAGCCTGGAGGGAAAGAGAGGGAGAGGAAGATCCCCCACACGATGGACCGATCAAATTAAGGCAGCAGCAGGCACCTCAGTGGTTGGAGCGCTACGTGCAGTGCAGTCAAGGGATAACTGGAGAAGAGTCATTGCTTCTGCAAGGGTCACAACCCTCAGCAATGAGGATTAAGACGGAGAAGAAGAAGAAAACAGCAATGGTAGCTGTTTTCTGGAAAATATCGATACGATATGGCAACCGTTGTAATATTAATTAATATTTTTATTTTCTTTCAGAAAATGTTACTGTGATTGGATCTGATGACGCGACTTCCTGTATAATCGTCGTAGTCAGACACTCTGGTTAGTACTTTATTTTCAAAATAGATTTAATGTTTTTTTTCCATTTTCTTATTAATTACTGTCATCTGTCGCTAAAAATCCTAATCAATTTATCTTTCTTTCTACCAACCCGCATCTACCACTGCTGCTTGAAGATCTTTCTTAATACGTGTCACTTCTTACACTTTTGAGCCTTCTTTGATCTCTTCTCTTCGCCAGTATTGGTGATACGCATATACTTTATTTCCCCAAATCACATTTTCAATTCCGTCTCGATTCGGCCTATCAGAATTATGGAAACTTTTTTAGAATAACATCATAGTCAATTATAAAATTATGGAAACGTTTACCGTGTATATCATAGTAAATAATGAAATTATGGAAACGTTTTCTTAGCATATCACAGTTTATTATAAAATTATGGAAACGTTTCCCGAGTATATCATAGTTAGTTATAAAAGTATGGAAACGTTTTCTTAGCATATCATTGTTTATTATAAAATTATTGAAACGTTTCTCTAGCATATCATAGTCTATAATAAAATTATGGAAACATTTCTCTTGCATATCATAGTCAGTTATAAAATTATGGAAACGTTTTCTTAACATATCATAGTTTATTATAAAATTATGTAAACGTTTCTCTGGCATATCATAGTCAGTTATAAAATTATGGAAACGTTTTCTTAACATATCATAGTTTATTATAAAATTATGTAAACATTTCTCTAGCATATAAAATTATGTTAGTTATAAAATTATGGAAACGTTTCCCGAGTATATCATAGCCAGTTATGAAATTAATATTAACCTAGAGTTGTAGGAATTATGAACAACAAAAATAGTTAATTTATTTTCTCTTAGGAGCAATAAATAAGCAAAAGGCTTATGTCGAGATTTGCTTTTGTAATAGACCACCCTGTACATAATTCATCTCTCAGTTAAAGGGCAGTAAATTAAAGGATATATAAAACCTTCGCGATGCACATGAGGAATATTATGCAGGATTATTAATTATCCTTAGTACATGTTTCACTATCTGCATTCATAATGGGTTGGAGGACATTTTCAATCAACTTTTTAACTTTATTAATAAAAAAGGCATGTTTATTCGTTCAAAACTTTAAATCTTCTAGTTATTCACCGATTGCTTTGAAATTTTGAAACAACGTAGTTTTTTTAAAACCAGTTATGAGTAAAAACATGTTTTTTTTCACAAACAGATTTTTACTGCAATGGCAGTGCCATCTGTTGAAAGTAACGGCAACACATGCAATATTGAACATTGTTCATGATGGACAGAATGCTTCTTGACAACCGCCGTCACATTTTCAATGTTTTCAGTCGAATTGTTGATTCATGAATTTATAATATTTTATAGTAAAACCTTGATATAACGGACCTCTATTTAACGAACTTTGGATTTAACGGATACGAATCCGGTCAAATATAAAAAAAAATAAAAACGTCATTTTAATATTATACACGCTAATATTCAAATGTCGCCGCATGTAAACAATTTTTGCGGCCATGATAATCACAAATTATGTCTCAAAACTTCAAAAGTGCAAACAAAACTCAATTCCTTTTTCAAAACAGATTTACTGAAAGCAAGCGCGTCGATATCAAACAGCAACGTCACTTTATGACGAGTGTCCAAAGACAAAAAGTAGAAATTTGTTTGTGTATTGTATTGTTTATTTATACCTATTATAAATACAGTGTTTATATTAAAAAAAAAATTTTTTCATTAATATTTTTTACACCTGTTTTTATATAACGGACTTTTAGTTCGTTACATCGAGGTTTTACTGTATTTTCATAGATTCACAAGCATCGTGATACTTAAAATATTCATTTCATTCAAACCCTTATCCGCACCCCAATGGTTCATAGGGCACTGCATCATATAAACGCAGTGTTATCTTGATCGTTAACACGTGAAGGAAAGGTGATCAGCCCTCCGCTTCCGGTACCAGTCCAAGTAATATTGAATAAATATAAGAGTGAAATAAAATACTTAAATTATAATAAATGTATGCTCTCTATTTTCTTTCTTTTCCGCCAAACTAGGCTGAATCACAGCAACGCGTGGCCGGGAATAGCCACACATCGCTCACTCCTTTCAAGAACGTCATAAATCAAAAATCGTCAATTTTCAGTTGTGCGTGTTTTCGGAATGCCCAGAAAATGTACTATATCCCAGCAAAAGAGGCATATTTTAAACTTAATATTTACCCGCTACAGAGCAGAAAGAGTTGTTTTTGCATTTTGAATAAAATGCATTATTTAGTTATTTTTTTTAAATATACTAAATATTTTTCAAATGGAGAAAAAACCTTCAGATTTTATCTAAAAGATCTGTTGCACAGTAAAAAGTTCAAAAAGTAGCTTGATATTTATTTTTAATACTTGTATTATATTTTTCAACTTTAAAAACGTTCTCCTGAAAAATCAAGTATTTTGATTTATGACGTTCTTGAAAGGAGTGCGCGATATAATAAACCTTTGCTGTTCGATAAAGTTTTTTATATTTTGTATTTATGCTATTTCGCAATTTCTAGTTTTGTTGGAAATAATATGAATTCTTGGATGACGATAATAATAGAATGTCGTCATCGAGTACTAACTATCTCAATGCAACAATACCGACGTTGACATCTCGACACATTAGTATTTGAAATACGGATTTTCTTGCGAAATTAGCTTCTGTGCGCAATGATGATTGTCAATGAAAATATTTATTTGTTATATCGGCGCAATAATTATTTATTCAGACTTTGATTAATCGCTATCCTTGACTGCAGAAATACGTACATACGTGCACATAATGCGTGATTTGACATCAATCATCATTATTTAATATCCATCACAGCTTACATGATCGAGTAATACAAGTTATTCCCTTCAAATTGAACGTTTTACAAACCAAATTGGACGCCTTAGAGATTAAATTGGACGCCTTTGAAATTTTGTCACCACGTTGGATTAGAATACGTGCGTGGGTTTATATGTCCCACATAAAAACACTTTTTTACAGTGTTTTTTTTATATAGGACGGACGTTTTTTTAACCTCAATGGCAGCGCCATCTGTTGAAAGTAACAGAAACACGTGCAGTATTAAACATTGCTCATGGCGGATAGCGTGCTCCTTGACAGCTGCTGCCGCTTAATTCCGACTCCCGACCTGACCATGTTCATGTATTTGAAACACTACACCCAAGCTGTTCTCAATATTTAATAATTCAGTTATATTAAGATTTTATTTTTTACTAAGCAGTGTAGTTGCAATATGGGTTATTCGCTTCAAATTGGACGCATTTCAAATCATATTAGACTTTTTACAAAACAAAAACAAATTGCACGTTATATTGCATTTCATTAAAAAAGTAAAAATTAATTTTGTTTTTATTCATATTAGTACTACATATACATTTTCAGACTTTTCAGGCTGAAGATTTTCAGTACCTACTTCTTTGAATCATAAGTCACAGGTTTTGTTAATTTTTAATGTTTTATTGTATTTATTTATTTTTTATCTGGGACGTATAAAAACGCGCCCATATTCCAATGCATCGTTGTGACAACATTTCATTTTTTTTAAATTACCTAACGTCCAAGTGACTCTGAAATCTAGCTACGGCTTATGCAACACTGCTTATCATGACCCTACTCAGGCTTCAAATTTTTAAGTTCCATAGCCTATGCCTACTCGTGAGTGGATTTACTCTTTATGTTTAAAGTTACTATAATTTCATTTCATGAGTAAAAATTCTAAGTAAAAACACTCGCGACATCATTTCAAAGCAATCGGTGAACAACTTTAAAATAATCGGTGGGTATGTATGAGGAGATGCATGGACGTGGAAGAAGCGAAGAATGTTTGCAAAGACAGAGGGTGTAGCGTTCTTTTCTCTCTGCCTACTCCTGCGGGGAAGCGGCGTGATGGTTAGTCAGTTAGTTTTAGAAATTTTGAAGGAACTCACATTTAAATCAGCATTTTTATTTACACATAAAGATATACAATCTTGAATTTTCGTGAAGAATTAACGTGGAAGAAGCGAAGAATGTTTGCAAAGACAGAGGGTGTAGCGTTACTATTCTCTCTGCCTACTCCTGCGGGGAAGCGGCGTGATGGTTAGTCAGTTAGTTTTAGAAATTTTGAAGGAACTCACATTTAAATCAGCATTTTTATTTACAAATATAGATATACAATCTTGAATTTTCGTGAAGAATTATTATAAAGCTAATTGTGATTCCATTGCTCTTACAGATTAATTGAGTACCCAATCCGTTAGCCGTGAATAATCTGCATTAGCATAATTATCCTCGCACAATGCGCCATAAACTCCCGTTCCTCTCCACTCAATCTTATCTTACACCTTATTGCGGTAATTAAGCGTTTACTTTAATTTCTTAAATTTTAAGTGAATTATGTGGGTTCCGAATGTGTACCTAATTGGGTGCACCTGTGAATTGTTGGTAAAAGTTGCCGCATGATAAATAGGAGTAGTTGTATTTTATTGTATTGTATGTATTATAATGTTGTTGCCAAACTTGACTCTAATGACCGAATCTAATCAAGCCTAGCTTTTATATCTGTGCTAAAAACGCCAGAAGTAGGTTCGAACCTAACCTAATCGAATCTAACCTAGCCTTCTTTGTAATTGCAGGGTCATATAGGGATATATATATATATATATATATATATATATATATAAATTTATACCTTATGGTCATAGTGTCAGAAATATAGAGATGGGTAAATTCTTATTTTGTGGTTCCTAGTACCTGCAGGGTCATAAAGCGATGTATGAGTTCACATCTTCTTGTTCCTTGTGTTTGCAAGGTCATAGAAAGATGTGCGAATTCATACATTGTCATTTCTTGTATTCACAGTGCATAAATACAGATAAATGTAAATTCATATATTTTTTAATTTTTAATGTTCACAAGATCATATAAAGGAATTCATATTTTGTTTTTTTCAGCATTCGCAAGGTCACGAATTTGTATTTTGTTGTTTTTAGCATTCCTAAGACTATATCGGCCTTCCAAACTAAAAACACAGTAAGGGACATTTTTTTATAGTTTTTTTTTAGTATATTATATATATATTTTTATAGTAGAATCTACTTAGTCCAAAAATGCAAAAAAAAACGTACTCCAAAAAAAATGTCCCTTACTATGTTTTGAGTTTGGACAGCCGATATAGAAATGTGTGCATTCATATTTTGTTGATTTTAATATTCGCAAGATCATACCGTAGTCGTACAGGAGAAAATGACCAACTACCAAAACGTAAAATGTTCAGGAGGGCCATTTAAGTAACTTTTGCTTGGTAAGAAAATAAAAACAAAGCAGTTGGTAATTTTTAAAAAGTCAATATATTATACTTCCAAGTTTAAAATCCTTTCGGATTTTTTCAGGGCAATATGAAGCTAGTAAGATATCAAATAGTCAATGATCACGTTTTTGTAAAGCAATGCACTTGGTCACTTTCTCCTGTATGAGTACGATATAGAGATGTGTAAATTCATATTTTACTGTCGGGTAATATATCCAAAAGAAAACAAGGTTTGTTGGATTGAATTTTACATTTATTTATGTATATGTTAATACGTGACGCGTTTCATCTTCTTAGGACATTATCAAACACTGCGTATTAACATATAAATAAGTGTAGAATTCAATCCAACAAACCTTGTTTTATTTTGGATATATTACCCAACAATTCAATATGGAATTCTACCAACTGTCTGCAGTTACAATAAATAATTCATATTTTGTTGTTTTAGGCTGATATAGAGATTTGTGAGTTCACATTTTGTTGCTTTCAACATTCGCTAGAGACGTGTGTATTGATGTGTCGTCGTCTGGTGTGTTGCAGGATCGGGCGCGGTCGCGCTGGCGCACCTGGACGGGTCGGGCACGGAGGAGGCGGCCGCCGCGATGCTGGCCCGCATCCAGGAGCTCGCCATGGCGTACCCCGGCGGGCGTATCGAGCTGCAGCTGGTCGGCGGCTACTCCGACCCGCACCGCTACTCGGAGGACCTCTTCGGGGCCATCATGCGTGAGTGCCCTGTCTTTTTTTTTTGGGGTCAAGGGATCTTGCACCGGGGTACATCTAGAGAATTTGGCGATGGACTTACAATCTTGTATTTATTTAGATTGGCAGTGACAGGTATATTGAAAGCTTTTAAATGTAAATTCACAGTAAAATCGGGATACAATTTTATATTGTTTCACATTTTCAATAAATTTCGCAACTTAGTTAAAAAAAAAATTGCTTAGCAAGAGCAGATCTGTCAGAAGGCCTAGATGCTTCTGTATCAGATCTGGGCATGCGGTGGGACAGTTTTCAGTAAAAAAGGGATCTTGCAATCCCTTATGTCACTGCTACCATATTAGGTCTATTGTGAGTTCCCTCTGTATTACAGCTCACTGCCAAGACCTACGTGAGTAATGTAACTCACGACTTGTCTTGGTGGTAGGAGTAACGGGGAGGTGTAACGTGTGGTTGTCAATGATGAAACCAGCCTATGACGGTCGTCAGCCCCGTAAATGCCCAGACTTCCATATTCATCTTCATCTTTGATGAGATGTCAAAAATAATATGAAAATAACTCCTGTAATTGGAGATAATCTAGATTTTGTGAACAAGTATTTGGACACACTCAAAATGTTGTGGATTGAATTATACTTGTGGAAAATTCACACCGACATTCATTTACGTCCATTCTCCCGGAAAGCTTAATATCAATAGTTGTTGTTTTATTATATACTATTTCTAAGCTTTCTGTTAATTATTTTGTTTGATTTGCAGACGCCTTCCACCGGCAGCCGGTGGAGGTGGACCTGACGCTGGCGTGCGTGGGCGAGCTGAACACGGTGGTGCGCGGCGGCGTGCACTGGCCCGCGCTCTACGGGGTCGGGGTGAACCTGCGCACGGGTCACCTCTTCCCCGCCACCTTCCCCGACAAGGGGCCCGACACGGCCCTGCGCTACGCCCGCTACCTGGCCGGCGGCTCGCAGGTCAACCAGGTACGGCCCCATAACCCTCCTAACTTCTCTCTCCTTCTTTGTCAGCCTTTTGTCCCCCACTGCTAGATATGGAGATGCTCCATTCCAAGGGTGGCCAACCCGCGGCCCGCCGGGTGTCTTCTTGTGGCCCGTGGAGCATTTCACACATTTTTTCTTTAAGTGTACATAAAACCACTAAGAGAACATTCCATCGTACGTAGTTTGTATCATATCCCATATATGGAAATATCTCACTAAAGTGATAATTTATATTATGTTTTATTTAATTTTTTTATTTTATTTTATTTGTATACATATATTTAAATCACAATTTATACATATAAGAACATTTAATTTTTTGCAGAAACCCACCAAGCAACCTTGTGTGTCTTGTCGGTGGAGTTCTATTTTAATTTTTTTTTTTGTTGTTTTTACCTAATACTCATAGGATTTTAACCTAATAAAGACACAAAAAAGAGAAAAAAATTAAGAATATAAACATTTTACAGTTTTCATAAAAATAACTCTTGATCATTTACCCATTCCTTTATTTTGCCTTTGTTCCATATTTTATTTTGACCTCTAACATCCGTCGGCAACAAATTAAAAATGTTCGGAACGATATATTGCAGTGTTCGACTCCCATATTTATTGTTAATTCTTGAGACTATCAAACCTCCGTTATGTGTAAATCGTGTATCATGGTTGTGTACTAAAGGATTTCGATATTTTTGTCCAGTTTGTTGTTCAACGATGATACTCAACCACAATATTCCATGTACCGGCAGTAATTTTAAATGTTAATATATCAATATCGGATTGTCCCTTTGATTATATATATGACTAGGCAATACAAACATAAACCAAAGTAGGACACAAAATGCCAAACCCTTTTCTTGTGGAACGGAAGGTCTGCTGATGACAGTCAACAATCCGCCTTCTCCTGAGTAGAGCAATGTGCAACAGATTAAAATAAAACATATTTAATTAGCTAAAAGAAACAAAAATCCACTAAATGATCCATAAACTTTGTACATAATAAGCAAGGTAAATAATAAATGCAATTCCCATCTGAAAAAAAAATTCTTTGTCAGCCATCTGTCATCCACTGCTGGATATGGATATGCTCTTTTCCTCGCCCATAACATATCAACCTTCAGTAATTCATTCTCTGTCCAAGCGGCCAGACTATGGAATGAATTACCTCTCCTTGTTAAAAATGCACCTTTTCTCATAACTTTTGAGAAACGTCTGAGACATTACTATCTATCATTAGAAACCTAACTGTCCATCAAACTTCCTCCCTTAGTTTTTCCCTCTACCTCCTTCCCTAAACTCCCTTTCTCCTTTGCCTCCCTTATTATCATCAATTTGTAATTTTCGTTAATTGATTCGGCAGTTATTTGCTGTAAAATCTATTAATTTTTAATTAATGTTATACTTAGTAAATACCACTATTTCTTAAAATCTACTGTGACACGTGTTTCGATTCATTCCGCATCATTTTCGGTATGCATCGAAACACTTGTCATACGGTGTTTGAAAATGATGCGGAGTGCATCGAAACATGTGTCACATGAGATTTTAAGAAATAGTGGTATTTACTAAGTAAAACATTAATTAAATTTGTAATTTACATTTAAAAAAAAAAAAACAAAGCTAACAATCAAATGTTTTGATCAATATCACTAGTCTGTTTTTGGTTGGTTGGAAGATATTGCTTATTAGCAATAAGCCCGCCAATGTTCTTATTTCTTTTCTGCACATGAAGTTTAAATAAATAAATAAATAATTCTGTATTTAATATTTAAAGGTCCTGGATGTATATGATTCTTCACACGGCTTGCTGCGTATCGGCCCATTCAACTACGATCCTTTAAGGGGAGTGGACCTCTGGCTAGAACAGTCAGATGAATTCATTCTACAGCATCTGTCTACGTCTCCACAAGTGGAACCACCACATTTTGTAGCAATGGTAAGGTTTCCAAAAAATACTTCAATGTAAAATCATCAATTTTGAAGTTGTCTCAACTTGTATGAAACATGTTTCATTTTTCCTTATTTTATGAAAGAAAATAGAAGGCGTCCTAGAGTTTACGAAGAATTAATGCAATATGGATGTTCAATAATGGGCAGAATGGTGAACATTACACAAGTCGCTCACGCCTTTCAAGAACGTCATAAATAAAAAAACTTGATTTTCGGGAGATCGTTTTTAAAGTTAAAAATATAATACAATGTATTAAAAATAAATATCTAGCCACATACTGAACTATTAACTGTGCAACAGATATTTTTAGGTTAAACCTGAGGGTTTTTTCTCCATTTGAAAAATATTTAGTATATTTAAACAAATAATTAAATAACACATTTTCTTCAAAATGCAAAAACAACACTTTCACTGTAGCGGGTAAATATTAAGTTAAAAATATGCCCTTTTGCTGGGATATAGTACATTTTCTGAGCATTCCGAAAACATGCACAACTGAAAATTGACAAATTTTGATTTATGACGTGTATAAAGTGATTTAGCCAAACGCTAGGTGTAAGCCCTGTGATGCTCAGATTTCCATCTACTTTCATCAAAAAGGGAAGAATGATACATGTTTCATGTCATGTTGAGACACATTTAAAATGAATATCTCATCCATAAGGTGAATAATCCAGTATCTGACACAATAAATAATATTAGTATTGTTAAATTTCATAAGTCAACAATTTCTGGCATAATAAATATCCTTGATTGACAATCATAACTATTTTTTTTTCAATATGTCGCGTGCCATATGCCATGGAAATAAAAATGCATAAAATTTTGGTGTAACTTCAGATTTTTAATATAAACAAAGCATTAATACATCGAAATTTAGAATTAAATACTAGTTCATGGCAAAATAAAAAAAATATAGAACCCTTTACACTTAATTTTTAGTGAGATTTTATTACAAAAAAATTCACCTCGAGGGACTAGCACCGTGCGGGAAGTACTAAACAATGCGATCTTTATATGCATGAATGTCGTCATATTCTCATATTCTTCATTTCTGTCGTTTGTGAAACTATGTTGATGAAGGAAGAAAATACACATGGATATTTTAATATGTTTTGATTTTTTTATAGTAATTAGAAAAAAAATTGAATTTTTCTATAATCACATGAATTTTTTCTCTTTATTCGCGTGCCATGCAAAATTTTCTCGCGTGCCACTTATGCCATGCGTGCCATAGGTTCGCCATCCCTGACTTAGGGCATAGATTCCACACTGATATTAACATTTTTACTCTGTGAAGAAGATTGATTTATTTATTTTTTATCATACATATTCAGTAATATGTCTTCACCGAGTTTTTGCTATTTTTTTTTAGCCAGAGTATAGAAATGTGAAAACGCTTAGGACTGTTGAAGGACACGTGTGTCGATGCATTCCGCATCATTTTTAAACACTGTAAATGATGCGAAATGCACAGAAACACATTGGCTAAAGATTTGAATAATGGTATTACTAAGTAAAAGTTAAATTGAAAATAGATACATACTACCGTAAGTGTCTGCGCAATCAATCACTGAAAGACTTTTAATGCCAAAACATGGTTGATATGTTCTGCTAATAGAATAAAATACCAACTATGTAGTTTTTTTTCCACATTAATTTTATTCAATCAGCGACAGCGATCATCAGACTGGTGAAAAAACTATGTAGTTATCATTGTATTCTATAAAATGCAATTCCACCGAGAAATGTCGCTACAAAATTTAAATCTTGTTAAAAGTGGATGTTCTGCTAATATTCCAGATGAGGGCAACACTGAAGTATATCCAAGACAACCAATTTCCAGCAGTCACTGTATTCCGAGACAACAGGCCGCACTACTACCGCAGGGATGAGCATTCCGGATGCTGGCAACCAGTCAGATACTAATCCCCCCTCCCTCTCGGAGTCATTGTTACATTTTTTAGATCTACATTGGTCAGTTGAATAGTTACGGTCGAATTCCTGCGCGGCCTCTGCCGCAACGGCTAACGTTAATGTATTATATAAAATTTGCTCTCAAATTTTAAGGCATTTAGTGCCGATCAGTATGCAAAATTAACCCACACTGATGAAATATTCGAATATGAATGGTTTTTAAAGCAGATTTTAGCGCTTTTGTAATAAATTAGTTAGGGACTCATTTAGTTCATTGGAGCATAGATTTTTAACGTTAATACGGAAATGAAAATAAAATACAACTTTCCCTTCGTTTTTTTCTATTATTTTTCTGCTGTAAAGAAATGGTGTTTTAATAATTCCTTTTAACAGAATTTTTCTGTATTTCAATGTTTTCATTTTTCATTATTTACATTTATTTCAGTCGCAGAAAAAAACTTATCAGCGCAAAAAAAAATATTTATATATTTTTACAAGGTGTTTTTACCTGAATGATAGTAGTAGAGTGCGTAATAAGTGCATACGTACATGGCGGTTAGAAAAGAGCATTCAAGACCTAGTCTAAATTTTGTTTTTTCCCTTCAATAGTGTATTATTCTTACTTATAGTGTACTATTCTTCTTCTTGTTGTGCTATGCCACGCTGAGAGTTGATCAATTTTAACTTGTCTGCAGCCGCTCTAAACAGCAATTTGATGCTGCAGTAGAACCACTCTCTCAAGGCAAAATATACATCTTCTTACTATGCTATGTTTGCTTTTGACTTTTCCTTGTAATATAAAACATCTTATTTTGTATTTCTAATTGTATTCTAATCTGTTAGTTGTTTTCTGTTACTTTTCGAGTATTTTAAATTATAATTACGTGGTTTTGATTACGGGTGTGACTAACCATCTAATTACTAGTGCAGACAGCCAAAAAGCAGCAGTAACAAACAAAAATGAACAGCAACCGGAAATAGAATTGTGTGTTTAAATGTCCGCTTTCGTAGTATAGTGGTAATCCAGTTTAGCTACTGCGAGGTCCTGGGATCAATGTCTAGGTGGGTCAAAATAATAAGAAGTGATTTTCACTCTCTTGTTAGTTTAATATCACCCTGGACTCGTACAAGAAGCGCAGGACTGATCACCTTGCCTTCATGCAATAACACTGAGCGGGTACGATGTAGTGCTCTATGCACTATGGGGTACGGATAAGGGTTAGAGGAAGAAGAAGGAGATGACCATTTACTACATATACGGTCAACCTATTTTATTTTATATTCAGAATAAATAATATTACACATCAAAATTAGATCTGATTGCAATATTTTTTTTAAGTCTTTGATATTTTGGTAAAATAAAAAATAAATTGGTTATGGTATGACAAAATTAGGTTGCCTGAAATCCTAAGTTCAATTCCTAACTGGTAATTATAATATTCAGCGTTTATATTATTTTATACTATGGAGTGAACTCTATAGGAGGTATTGACCTATTTCACAATTTGGTATTTTAAAAAAAAAGTCCTAATAAGAGAATGTAAGAAATACATAATAAATATCAGGGTGTTTGAACCAATCTTAGAACTGTCCGCCAAAATATAAAACAGAACTATCCATATCAAAATAAATTTAACACATTAGGTTTTGAATATTGAAAGCATTAACTTTGTGGATCATATTGATATATTATTTCGAGAAATAAAAATACTTTGTGTTCTGATCTACTCACATTTTTACTAACCAACTAGTTTCGGCAACAACCTGTTTCCCTCTTCAGGGTTCAGTAATAAATGTAACCCTGAAGAAGGCAACAGGTTGTTGCCGAAACTAGTTGGTTAATAAAAATGTGAGTGGATCAGAACACAAAGTATTTTAATTTCTCGAAATAATATATTAACATATTAGCTTTATTCCTAAATAAACAACTTCTATGTACAACCGTCTCCAACTATTTTGAAAATAAAATAAAATTACACTTATATAATTTGAATTATTTACAATAGTTATAATATTTGTGACTGTCTCAAATATTCTTTTCCTGGAGACTTAAAATTTTGGAAGTATTTATGGATTTGGCAATTTGTGTAATAACATGATGATTTCAATATAAAAATAAAACACTTGTATAAGGGAGTACAAAAATTGATGTCTGACTTTCTCTGGGGAATGGGTTCTTTTTACATATTTTTTTTCATTAGTTCGATGTATTATGAAGAAAGAAATTATGTTAAAACAATTAAAAAAAAAAAACACCTATTCGAATATTTTTCAATTATGACAAAATTACACACAAATATCCACAGATGTCATTGCTATACGAGTAACATCATACTAACTGACAGACGGACTTCGACGTTCATTAACGTCCATACTCCTTTAAGGTAAATTTGCACTGACGTTCATTTACGTCCATCCTCCAAAACAGGTTAAACACCTTGTTCTTTCATTTAAAAAAAGTTTAAACATGAATGTAAACAAATAAAAAACATTCTAATACAGTACAGTGGGACCTCTCAAAACGAGTAATTGGCATAACGGGCAAAAAAAAAAAAGAAAAAATTTCTCCCCTAACAAGCGACATTTCGCATGAGTTACAGAGAAGAGTCAATATTTTATTTTTCACAACATTTTGAGTGTGTCCAAATACTTGTTCACAAAATAAACAAAAATGAATAAATACTTGAACAAGTATTTGGACACACTCAGAATGTTGTGAATGAATTATCTGGTCAAATTATAAGCTTAAATAATAAAAATGAAAATGATATTTTCTGGCGTTTCTCACGTGTGTGATTATAATCCAGGATTCGGACCACACATACTATTAGAAGGGTTTATTTTTATTGAGCAGACTCAATAAAAAGCTTCTTCTCATCTCACCAATAGATGTCTCTAGTGATTCAAGAACAATGTTTCAAAATTGGTTCATATATATATATATATATATATATATATATATATATATATATATATATATATATATATATATATATATATATATATATATATATATATATATATATATATATATATATATATATAGAGCTTCCAAGAATTTGAGAAGTGTGGTTGTTAATAATGGGTAGAATTTGTGAATGTTACACGTGTGTAAATTGATCACTTAACCCAGCCTATGACGGTCGTCAGCCCCGTATTTACGGGCATTTGCCCAGACTTCCATATTCTTCTTCATCTTTGATGAGATGTTAAAAAATAATATATTTTTTTCACTTAACGAGTGTTTCGCCTAACGAGTAAGATTGTGGAATGAATTATCCTCGTTATGAGAGGTTCCAAGTATCTTTTCACCCTAATATTTATTTATTATTATCTTGGTCATGCATTGACGATTTCCTGACTCCATATTTATTTTTACCTCTGAAACTCATTCTTCATATTTCTTTCTTGACATTTCGCTCACTCTTTTCAACAACGTCATAAATCAAAAAACTTAAAAAAAAAGTTTAAGAATATAATGAAATGTATTGAAAATAAATATCAAGCCACTTATTGAAATTTTTACTGTGCAACAGATCTTTTTAGGTAAAACCTGCATGTTTTTTCTCCATTTGAAAAATATTAAGTATATTAAAAAAAATAAAATTAAACAATACCTTTTCTTAAAAATGCAAAAACAACACTTTCTGCCCTATAGCGTGTAAATATTAAGTTAAAAATATGCCGCCTTTGCTGGGATATAGTACATTTTCTGGCATTCCAAAAACATGCACAACTGAAAATTGACGATTTTTGATATATGACGTTCTTGAAAGGGGTGAGCGATTTAGCTTGTTATTTTTCTTATCTTCTCTATTTATGTAAAATGTTGTAAATAAATTAATATTACGGATACGAGAATATTGTAGACAGGTAATGTGCATATGTGTCTAAAAAGATATTCAATTTATTAATGTAATTTTATTTCAACGCTTATCGAATGTTTCAAAATTGTTATGTTTGTATTTCAATATTGAGTATATTTTATTTGTAAAAAAATGTGCTCTGACTTTTGCTTTTATGAAATAAATATTTATTTTTAAAAGTGGTTTTTGTTTTATTTGTGTTATCCATATCCATGCGTGTATGGCCATTCACATTCACAAATACATATATTAACTTAAATTTTTATCTTAAATTTTTTATTGCTTGTTAGTGCGGCAATGTTTACATAAACAAAGGCTATTTACAAATTAATAGTTGGTTTTGCAGTTTTCTGTGTTTAAAAAAATAAGATAAACACAAATAGAGATAATTTCCCTCGAGTAATGTAAAAAATGACAAATTTTTATTAATTTGTACCCGCATACACTAAATCGTTATATAGTCCCTAGTATTTAATAAACAACAGATAATGATTACTTATTTAGTATAAAATATGCCGTGCTCTTGAATTTTTTTATAATATTTCATTTTGGTTTTCAGCATCAAAAAAGTTAGGACCCACACCATTGTAATGTACTAGTTAAGAAACACACCTTTTCAAAACAGTTATTCTTTTAAGTATCTTTGAAACACGTTAACAGATGGCAGTAGTAGTAGCATTTTTAATGGATATTTAATCACTACAATTTGCCAAAATAATGAAGGATTTTAGGAGTACATTTCAAAATACAATCAAATTTTAGGAGGAACATACTTTGCAACGTTAAAACTAGGGCCGCCCCAAAGACATCTAAAATATGAACGAAATTCAGATGTCATGAAACCTTGCTTTTTCCTGGAACGATATTTTCATTTCACCAATAGATGTCTCAAGTGAAGTTCTAGTGATTCAAGAACATTGTTTTAAAATTGGTTCAAATATATAAAACTTCCAAGAATTTGAGTAGTGTGGTTGTCAATAATAGGTAGGATTGGTGAACGTTACACGTGTGTAAAGTGATCACTTAAACCAGCCTTTGACGGTCGGCATAATCGGTCATATTCTTCTTCATCTTTGATGAGATGTCAAAAATAATACGATTCTTAGCGTCCTTTTTTCATAGTTCTTCGCTTAGAGTTTGTTTGGCCTTAGGCGATTTCGCAAATCGCTTCGACGACAGCCACAAAGGATATTCAGCGCCCTGGGCAAGAACTAAAATTTACGCCCTTTAAATCTAGCTGAGGAAGAGTAACGGTGCTCCCTTTGGTTGCCCTCCGGGCGACTGCCCGTTCCCCCCGCCCTTCAGGTCGGCTCTGGCAAAGTTAGTTATTTCTCCTAAAGAAAGCTCATTTTATTTTATTTGGGAATTCAACAGAACAGTTATATAAAGTTTTACACATATACGAGTATTAAAAAAACAAGTAGTTGTACTGTTCCAATTAAAAATTCCACATTTGTAAAAATACCTGGAAGAAGGACTGGAGGAAGGAAAGGGGGAAAGGGGAAGATCGAGGCTCAAGTCAAAAACAAATTGTACGAAACGAGGAACACATTACGATATCAATGTCATTGGTTAAATGATCTTAGCACTGGCAATGTCGAGATAAACATCAAAATCCTTATATTCATCAGTAGGTAACCAATTTTGATTGACGATAAATATAGGAACTTTGTTACGAGTTTCTTTTACTCATGGGAAGAGCTAAGGTGTCAGTTGCCCTGGTGATTCGACTGGAAACTGTAAGTGCGTTTGTCCACTACCGGAATTTGACCGTCCGGCAGTCCGGTTTTGAAAAATGAAAGCGACTACGACAGCTTAGCGTGATCGAATTTACGCGCAACGTGTTCACGCACCGATCCGAAGAAAGATGGACAAAGGCACAAGCCAATACAAGCCAATCATCGTTTTAAAACGCTAACTGACGTGCCGGACGGTTAAATTTCGTGTAATTCCAGGTAGTGGACAATCGCCCTAAGGGTGGGTGGTGACTGACCGGAGCATTTCGTCGTAGCGTAACGTCGCAACATCGCTCGCGGCGAGCATCAGCGAGCATCCGAAACTATGGATGGAGCGCTCGGCTCGCTGTACTGACTGCCTGAATGCTCGCATCGTAGCATGTTACGTTACGCAGAAATGACTCCGGTCAGTCAATACCCTAAAACGTGTACGTTCCAGCAGCGAGTTGAGCAGAGTATAAAATAGGATCACATTTCACATCTGCTGATTGTCTACGATCATCCAGAGAGCTAATTTTAAAAAAAAGATCGCAGAGTCTACATCATCTGAGTTAGGTCTGAAACATTCACAATTAAGGGACTTATTTTTATCATGTATCAAACATTCGGAATTTGCTTAGTTAATGTTAGCAAATATAAAATGCATTGTTTACTTGCAGTCAAGTTGAACCCGACCTGTGAAGGAAACAAAATGTACCGACTTTATTGAAATTCCCTGAAAATAGGTTTTAGTGTTCTACTGTTTGAAATAAATTTCAGTTTTAGTATACCACTTCCCGAGTATATAGGGCCCTAGTTCGATTGCCGGGAAGTCCATAATAAACACGTGATTATTCACTAAATTATTATTTTTATATCACTCTGGGCTGCAATGGCAGCACCATCTGTTGAACGTAACAGCGACAAACGCGATACGCTTATGATTCCAGACCACGCCAAACTCCGATCAACTATAAAGAATGACAAAAATTAATGACAATTTTATATATTAAAAAAGCGAATAAAATAAAAGATAGGTAGTTTGGTGGGGATACAGGGTGTGGCGAGAACAAAGCAGAGTAATAAATCAAGGCGAGATAGACCGAAGGGGAACAAGAAAATATACGTATAGATACGGACATAGGTGTAGGTACCGTGTGGCTGTTTTTCATCTTGCTTTCCCGAGAGACGCTGTAGAATGATCTTTTTCTGCCGGTACCTTTACCTACGCGAAAGAAAAAAAAAATATCCAGAAAATTTTGCAAAATTATTAGCCCTAAGATTTGCGCATTATTACAGGTACATATTCATACACAAAATATAATTTTTCTTTTACCTTATCCGCTCCCTATATGGAGCATATGGAGTCCACAAACTGTCTCCAGGCTTTTCTGTCGGCTGCCAGCTCCCAATTCAGACGAGAACTGCCGACAAATTTGTCGCCAGTGGTTATCCTGGGCGGCACGAACCTGACGCCTTGTAAAAGAGGCAAGCTTGATTAAGGCTCTCGGGAGGCATGCGGAGAACATGGCCTAGCCAATCGAATCGCCTTTTCTTGACGACAGTTGTGACTAATATTTGCTGCGTTCTACGCCTTATCCCTCAATTTCTCATAAAGTCAAACCACCACACGCCTAAAATTTTCCGCAGACACCTATTCTCGAAGCTCAGTACACGGCTGCTCTGAACCCTTGTAAGGTGCCATGTTTCACAGCCGTATAAGAGAACAGGAGCAATGCAGGCAACGTATAGCCGGCATTTGGTTTTCACCGAGTATGAATCTGTTTTAAATCATTTTATCAACAAAATCATGAGGACAGTGATTTTGTTGATAAAATGATTTAAAACGAGCACTAGCTTTTTTAGTCTTTTTTTCGGTTCTACATATTCACGCGACCAATCTTTTTCGGGCATAAACTTTATCAAGAGTAGAATAAAAGTTAAAACAGAGTAGAATACAACTTTGTTTCGCATAATTAAAAAAAAATATAATTACAACACGTGTTTTTTACCACTTGAGTATTATATGGTTACGACTAGTTTTGGAAGGAACAGATGCTTCCATCTACGGGTTTGAATATAAACTGTTTATATTCAAACCCGTACATGGAAGCATCTGTAGCTTCCGACACTAGTCGTAACAATTTAACACTCAGTGGTTAAAACTTAATTTATTTTTAATTTTAACGTGTTTTACCAAAAAGTAAATGTCGGAACAATAAATAAAAAAAAGTCATAGTGTAAGTAGACAGTTTGACAGGTCGCGTGGCGTAGTTGGGTAGACGCTCGACTGCGAAACTGGTGTCGCAGGTTCGATTCCCGCCAAGTGCAAAATAAATTCAAGGAAGATTTATTTTCAATTGGTCTGAGTGTATGTGATGTTTTTTCACATATACTTTCCATATCCTTACTATCCTACCTGTAGACAAGCCTGTAAATGTAGAGACTTTGCGGGTTATTCCTTTAAAAAATGCCAGAAAATTTTGACTGAAAATATTAAAAAATCATCCGTAAAATAAAATAAATAAATAATATCGACCTGGAATAAAACTTGTGAATAAGTTTTTCAAGGTTAAGCAAATCTCAATCGCTTAAACTGTATCTGTTAGAAGTTGATTGGTTACAATAGTGAAAATCATTGACGTCATAATTGATAATCGGATTGACCGTCCCTGGATCCCTTTAAAATTACGAAATCAAACAAAATGTTATAATATCGACGAAACCAAATATTTAACGGTTGAGAATTTGTATCGCTTCTATGAAATCGTTCAGGTAAGGCCAGATAGATTGCCAAGAGATAATACCGTAAATCTGGTAATAAATTTACGCAGATTTCACGGGTCTTGTTATTTCCTAGGTCTAAAATAATTATTATTATTGCTAGGAGAACATAAATTACACGAATAATAAATTACGTCTAGCTGTAAATGGAGTAAGGGTAAAGGTAAAGGGAAATATTATTCTGTGAAAGTTTGGCAAAAGCGGGGGCTTTTGAGGGCTGCATCTGAAAGAATAAGATCGAGGCACGTGGGTTGTATGTAGGTTGTAGTGTAACTATCGAGATAATTTATAAATATAAATAATCAGGGGTGGCCAGACTTTTGATCACTGTATGTGACATGTTATAGGCAATATAGGCGGTGGTCAATCAACATCGTCAGTGTTAAGTGTTTATAAGAAAAGTAGTTAATAAAAACCGAAAATAATTTTAAATTTGAAATAAACATGAATTATATAAAAATATTTCTGACTGATCTTTACTTATACTTAAGAAAGAGAAAAAAATGTTTTTTCTGTACAAAATAATTACTTTATGTAATATATATCGTAGTCGTACAGGAGAAAGTGACCAAGTGACAAAACGTAAAATGTTAAGTCACTTTTGCTTGGCAAGAAAATAAACATCAATGCAGTTAGTCATTTTTAACAAGTCAATATATCGCTCACTCCTTTCAAGAACGTCATAAATAAAAAATTGTCAATTTTCAGTTGTGCATGTTTTCGGAATGCCCAGAAAATGTACTATATCCCAGCAAAAGCTGCACACCTTTAACTTAATATTTACCCGCTACAGGGCTGAAAGTGCTGTTTTTGCATTTTGAAGAAAAGGTATTGTTTAATTATTTTTTGAAATATACTAAATATTTTTCAAATGGAGAAAAAACCTTCAGGTTTTACCTAAAAAGATCTGTTGCACAGTAAAAAGTTCAATAAGTGGCTTGATATTTATTTTTAGTACATTGTGTCATATTTTTAAACTTTAAAAACGTTCTCCTGAAAAATCAAGTTTTTTGATTTATGCCGTTCTTGAAAGGAGTGAGCGATATGTATTATACTTCCATGTTTAAAATCACTTTGGGATTTTTTTCAGGGCAATATTAAGATATTAACTTGTCAATAATCACGTTTTTCTAAAAAAAAATGCACTTGGTCACTTTCTCTTGTATGACTACGATATGTTAAAATAGAACAGTTTATAAATAAAACAACATGTTTTATCCCTTCTTGTTTTTAATGAAAACAATGTTATCGCAAATACATATTGAGTATTTTAGACATAGATGAAGAAGAATATGGAAGTCTGTGTATTTACAGAGCTTACGACCTCTCATAGGCTGGTTAAGTGATTACTTTACACACATGCACATTCACCATTCTATCCATGAAATATACTAAAATTTTGAGTAGCGATCACTTGGCCAGCCTACGACAGGTTTAAGCTCTGTAAATACGAAGACTACCTTATTCTTCTTCATCTTTGTTGAAATGTTAAAAATGTAAAATAACTCCCAAGTGGATAAACCCAGATGAACAAGTATTTGGACACACTCAAAATGTGCATATAGAGTATTCTTGTCGCATTATTATTGGAAAACGAATTTGATAAAGCATATTATCGGCTATATTGTGTGTATCAAGTAGGCAGACTACTTGATAATTATTATTTTTTGACATCTCATCAAAGATGAAGATGAATATGGAAGTCTGGGCATTTACGGGGCTGACGACCGTCATAGGCTGGTTCAAGTGATCACTTTACACACGTGTAACATTCACCAATTCCACCCATTATTGACAACCACACTATTCAAATTCTTGGAAGTTCTTTATATATATGAAACAATTTAGAAACCTTGTTCTTGAATCACTAGAACTTTGCTAGAGACATCTATCAGTGAGATGAAAATGAACAAGTATTTGGAGATATCTATTGGTGAGATGTAAAGAAGCTTTTTACTAAGCAGAAACTCTTATATTGGTATGTGAGGTCCGAATCCTGGATTATAATCACACACATGAGAAACGCCAGAAAATACCATTTTCATTTTTATTATTTAAGCTTATAATTTGAGCAGATAATTTATTTTATGTAAGATTTTGTGAACAAGTATTTGGACACACTCAAAATGTTGTTCTTGATTATTTACTTTTACTACTAGGAATTATTTCGCAGTTTTTGCCCACTCCTATTTCATATCAATTAGTACCAACTCTGTCTACTGTTTCTAGTATTGGGTTCTTCTAACGCCTCTTTCATTTTCAATAAAAGGTTATCATATATCCTATTATGTCTGTAAATCAGAGACATTTATTTATCGCTTGTTCCATCGGAAAAATATATATTATTTTGACGAATATGTAACTTGAAATGTCATGGGATAGTAATGAGAAGGATTGTTCTTAATACCTACAGGGTGTCGGAAAAAAGATATGTAGAAATTTAATAAGGTATTATATATATATATATATATATATATATATATATATATATATATATATATATATATATATATATATATATATATATATATATATATATATAAAACTCTTATCCGCACCCCAATGGTACATAGGGCACTGCTTTATATTAACGCAGTGTTACCTTGATCGTTTACATATGAAGGAAAGGTGATCAGCCCTCCGCTTCATGTACCAGTCCAGGGTATTATTAAATAAATATTAGAGTGAAAAAATCACTTATATTTATTTGACCCCCTTGGGAATCGAACCCCCGGGAAACTTGAGAAAAGAGAAAAACAGAGAAAACTTGACCCCCCGGGACCTCCAGAACGGTAGCCGAGCGTGCTGACCATTACACTACGGAGGCGGACAAAACTACGTACGTTTTACGTATTACTACTACTACTACGTTTTACGTATTACTAATACTAATTACGTATTTTAAACTTGTCAAATACTTGAAAGCGGTCAGGTCAGGAGTCGAAATAATCGGCGGGTATGTATGAAGAGATGAATGAATGTAGAAGAGGCGAAGAATGTTTGCAAAAAAAAGGGTGGTATGGCGTTCTATTCGATCTGCCGATTTGAATTTTTAAGTCTAAGCTGGAAAGAAATGTACACTGAAAAACGGTAAAGAATTCATCCCCAATCGAAAAATTAACAATTTACCAAGAGTTAGGCGATGCGAGAATCACTAATATGACAATAATTCAAGATAAAATTTCAAGGACGCGTCACGTTTATTAGGCACATTTCGTTACATGAGAGAGAAATATATGTGACGTTTAGATAAGGAAAAAGAGAACTATGGTATACGTGCCGATGCCAAGGCCGTGCAAAATATAATGCGTGTATACGACATGCGTGTATAGTCCGCCTCTGTAGTGTAATGGTCAGCACGCTCGGCTACCGTTCTGGAGGTCCCGGGTTCGATTCCCAGGGGGGTCAAATAAATATAAGTGATTCTTTCACTGTAATATTTATTCAATATTACCCTGGACTGGTACCTGAAGCGGAGGGCTGATCACCTTTCCTTCGTGTGTAAACGATCAAGATAACACTGTGTTCATATGAAGCAGTGCCCTATGCACCATTGGGGTGCGGATAAGGGTTTTATTATTATTATTATTATACGACACGATGATACAAATCGATAGAGTAAGATATATTAAGGTAATTGAGATGCTATATATAAACAAATGAAGCGCGACGCATTATGTAAGTAATATTCATCATAGTGTTTTGACAAACTTAACGAATCAACGGCAAATCCTGAACTATAATAGATGCATTTTTTTTCTCGTTAACTCGAAAATATCGGGCATATATCTCACACTTTGGTTATCACAAACCATTAATATCAGTATTACCAATTGAAGCACCACTCAATGACAGAATAAATATTGAATAAATAGTTTTTTTTTAATTTTGTATTTTTTACAGATATTCTCTCTCTGTCTGTCTCACATAGTAAATATGTCTTATTCTGTATTTTAAGAAGTTTCTCTTATATCGCGTGTACGGTGTTATACACGCACTAAAAATGTTTATATCAATGATTTATCAGTTTTTACTTATTTTTTTTATACTAAAGGAATGCATATATGGGCACATGAAAGTTTTCCCTTATGACGTAAGATAGGGAAGTGATAAATTGATCATATAAATATTAAACAATGGGCGTACATTCCTTTCTTTACATAGTTTCCAACAGCTTACCAAGTCCTGGATAGTGGTAAGTTATTACGTATATTAATCATTTGTCACTAGTTTTTCATATGATATATTATGCTTTTCAAAATATTACACAATTCATACATATCTGAATTGATAGTATGATCTATGTTTTAGAAATTTATACCATAAAACTAAATCTGAAACAGAGTTAAGAAGGAATACTATAAATAATTCATGGGGCGAATGTAGTTAAAATAGAAGTAGAAGAAGACTGAGGAAAAAATGAGGAAAAGACACTACCAACTATTTCAAATACTTCAACAAGGTCAGGTCAGGAGTCAGAATAATCGTTGGGTATTTATGAGGAGATGTATTGATGTGGCAGAGGTGAAGAGTGTGTGCAAAGACAGCAATCTGTCGTGTGGTGTTCTATTCTCTGCCCACCCCTGCGAAGGAGCAGTATGATAATTAGTTTCAAAGTTTTAAAACTGAAACTGGAGAAAATTGTTATGAAATAAAACTAAAAAAATCGTAGCATTTTGTTGACATTATTTGGCCCAATGTTTTACATGTGTATACACAACATATTTGTTTTACATTCATCATACATTAATTTTACGTTAATCAAGATATTAAAATTGAAAATGCTGATATTTATACATTAATTTTTTAACTATAAATAACCAAAAAAGGTGTTAAGTGTGTCGAAATACTTGTTTACAAATCTGGATTATCTCGCCGAGAATTTATTTTTATACAATTTGACATCTCAACATGGATGAATAAGAGTATGGAAGTTTAGGTATTTACAAGGCTTACGACCATCATGGGTCTGGTTAAGTGATCACTTAACACACGAGTAATATTCACCAATTCTACCCATGTTTGACAACCACAATACCGAATTTATGAAACTCCTATACATATTTATCAAATTAGTGGCATAGTACATATAATTTCATAACAACCAGCTATGTTGGAATAGGGGAAGCTTTTATTAAGCAAAGACTCTTTCTATTTGTATGCGAGGTCCGGATCATGGATTAAATTCACATACTTGAGCCCCGTCAGAAAACATTTTATTTATTTGTTTTGTTTTTTTTTTAAAGGAATAACCCGCAAAGCCTCTACACCCAGACTAATTGAAAATATATCTTTCTTGAATTTATTTTGCAATTGGCGGGAATCGAACCCGCGACACCAGTTTCGCATTCGAGCGTCTACCCAACTACGCTACGGCGCCTGCCATGATTTTAAATTTTTTATGTAGCTTATAATTTACACAGTTATTTCATTAACAACATTTAGATTTAGAGCGTGTCCAAATATTTGTTAAAACATCTAGATTATCTCCGCTTAGGAGTTATTTTTAAATATGTTTTATATTTATATTAAAATCACCCTATTGCCAAAGCTCGAAACATTTTTACTACACGTACATATTCAATCAAGCTTGACTGTTCCTTGCTCTCGAGTGTTTCCTGCCTGTCACCATCCCTACAGTCTACCGCCTACACCCTCAACACTCTCTGCGTCCCTTAATACTAATAAAGCAACCCTTCTGGAACGCTAAATGGTGGATAATCCATCAAAATAGTCAGCGTAATAAAAGCTGAAAAACCTTCATTACTAAAACGTGGCGCAATACCGGGAAAAGGCTTATTTTTATTAAACAAACTACAACCTTGATATACTAGACACTTGCAAAATATGCTTACTGCTGGAATGAATTTTTTTTTTAAATATTAGATGGACTAGGATTTACGCTATTCGTTCTTATCCTAATTCTAGAACTGCGGTCATAATCTGTTAATTGATAAAGCTTATCGCATTTAAACAATGATTAAAAAACACATTTTTTTGTAAAATAACATATACATATCGCTCAATCCTTTCAACAACGTCATGTATAAAAAATCATCAATTTTCAGTTACATGCCCTTTTTGCTTAAACCAATTTAGTTTTTTTTTCCTTACATGTTCGTACAGAGAGTTTAAATATAGTTCCCACTCATAAATAATCCGCTCATCATTTCAGTATGTATATTTATATACGACGTTTTTTTTTACTAGTCTAAATTGGCTGAGCCGAAAATGTTTTTTTAATCGTACGAAAATGTTAAAAGTACCAAGTGTTGAATTTCCCGATTTGTAAATCATTTGAACAAATAAATTGAATCTGAATTCATTCAATCGTAAATCCCAAACAGTTAATTACATTTCATCGCGAAAAACAAATTTATTACTTAGTCAATCAAATGGCACAAACGTTTTTACGAAACAAAATTACGAATTTAAAAACATTTGTAAAGCGACCCATTTTAGCAACGATTTAAACTCTAAAGATACATTATATCATTGATTGAACGATGTTTTATGTTTTTTTTACAACATTTAAAGGTTTAATTAGTTTTGTATTGTATGAAAATAAAGATACTTTTTTCATTAAACCCTGATAACTAAACTATATTTTTTAAAATACATAGTAACTAAACTAAACATTCAGGTGGACTACGCAATTAAAAACGTGAAAATTATCAAAAGTATTTATTAAAAATAGTAACTGGTTTTGTATTAATTTTTAAATCAAACACAAATTTTTTGAGTCTACTAAGTTGTATTTTATTAACAAAAACACATAAAAAATTAATACTGTGACAATTGTTTCGCCTACGCATTTTCAAGATCAAATGGACTGACGGTCCTTATGTAGCTTAACAATTCTAAGTGACAGTTTTAACATGTGCAGCAATAATTTATGGAAGACAACAGTAGCTAACGGGGGATGTACTACATAGGTACACGTACCCTTATATTTATTTTCTGGGAAAGGAAGAATTCATTGACATGGCAATTTTTTAGAGAATAATGTTTTCAATTGCTTAAATTAAAGTTTCAATTGTTGGTAATATTATATTTAAGAATTTATATATGTAGAAACAATTGTAATTAAAAATTATTAGTTTATCAATAACGCATAATGCATTAAAAATTAATGCATAAATTAAAATGGATAAAAAAACGCCAAATCAATAAATAATGTAACTGGTTACATGACACTTAAGTTTGGTTTATAAGGAATGAATGTAAGAGACATTTAACAATAAATCACTAAACAAAGCCTGGCGCGTGCGGGGTGCAGGGAAGTAAGTGCACTTGACTTTTTCAGAGAAGGCCGTCGTCGCGTGGACGAATGTTTAGTTACCTAGGGTTAAATTTCACTTGGTAAATACCACTATTTCTTAAAATTTATTGTGAAACGTGTATGTATTCCTCGTCATTTGGCTATACGATGTTTACAAATATTAAGCATTTTAAGAAAAAGTAGTATTTACCAAGTAAAACAAAAATTAAAAATATAATAAAAATATTTGATAACCACGTTTCTTTTTCATAAGCGTCGATGTCGGTGCTAGATTGAAGTGATCATATTTCAATTACATACGCATATTTATAGCACTCAAAAATGTAATGGCTTACTGTTTAAAATATGACGTGGGTCAATGTGTGTTGGAGTGGGTTTCAGATAATATGTGATCCTTGGTCAAGAATTTATGTTACTCTACTAAGCACAGTTAGCGTAACTCACATTTGAAACAATTTGTTTTTTTTTTTATTTGTTCGGGAATTGTACAGCTTTACATATAAAAAAGTATATAATAAACAATACTTACGTTAACAATAATAAACATTACATTACATAAACGAAAATAGTTACATTAATAAAAATAAAGCCAATTAAACAATTCCACATTTATGTTATAATAACAATTTAAAAACATTTAGAAATTTAAAAAAAGGTATGATATGAAAAATAAATTTTGCAGGAAGGAGAAGGAAAGGAGAGGAATAAATGAGAGTTTTTTGGAGGAATCGGATAATTAATTAAAGGCACCTGCATATAAGCACTTAAAAACTAACTGACCATCACGCTGCTTCTCTGCAGAGGTAGAACGCCAAACCAATCTGTCCTGCAAACAATCTTTGTCTGTTTCACATTGTTGCATCTTTTCATACATACGTGCCAATTATAATATTATGACTCCTTACCAGACTATTTTTGATTATGGCAAGTTTTCCTCGGTTTTCCTCTGCTATTATTTCCAACTACATCCGCCAAATATTTTTTTAACCGTTCTTACATCACTCATTCATTCCACGGGTCCAAACCATCTCAAAACACCTTTCTTGATTCTACATTGCGGGTTAGTTATTAAGTTTTTTTTTTATATCTCAATATAGATGAAAAATAATATGGAAGTCTGGGCATTTACGGAGATTACGACCGGAATTTTTTTTATTTATTTCAACGCAGATACTACCTCTGTTCTTACCCGTAAAACGGGGTAAGTCGAAATGACGTGGCGTAGTGAACGTAAATAGAACGTAACCTGTAGACTTGTGATAAGTCGCACCCAAATATAACAACCTTCGTCAAAATGAAAAATATAATATTATACTTTGTAACAGAGATAACTTACTTTACCGCAAAGTAATGAGTCAAAGGAACATCAAGAAAACGCTGATAATTTACAAAATAAAATATTTACTATATTAAAAATATGTAGACATTTTTTACCAATATACTGTATTTATTTGTGAACAATTATACAAATTTTATTAATTCATTTAAAAAAATAGATTTTTTTATAATTTACCAAAATATGTACTTCAATTTCATGGTATTTCTGTGAACCTAAGCAGCTCATTATTAGAAATAGGTATCAAATTATGTGGTATAGTGGGAACCGAGAAATTCTGACTCAAGAGTTCGCGAAACTAACCACGGGACCACAACGCTAATTATACACTTCGTCTTTTTTTTGGCTTTCACAGCTTTCGCTGATAGGTTTTTATTTGCTTTTACTGATTTCAGCACATCGTTCAAGCTCTAAAAAAATACAAAAAAGTGTTTTCATTTTCTTTTTCAATAAATTTTCGGCACGGGAAAACCCAGGGATGATAGAACGTAAGCCCTCTGAAATACTCAAATTTCTTTATTATTCTTCATCTTTGTTGAGAAATCAACATAATAACTCCTTAACCCTAGATTACGGGACATTCGTAAAATTTACGACGGACATCCAATCTGTGCGTAGGCAACACATGTAAAGAACATAGTGACAACTAGCATGTATCTTAATTTTTTAGCGCTGTTTTATGTTCGTATTTTATACATCTATATATTTGTCCGCCTCCGTAGTGTAATGGTCAGCACGCTGGGCTAACGTACTGGAGGTCCCGAGTTGGGTTCCCAGGGGGGTGAAATAAATATTCGTGATTTTTTCACTCTAAAATATTTAATCAATATTACCCTGGACTGGTGCCTGAAGCGGAGGGCTGATCACCTTTACTTCATGTGTTAATTATCAAGATAACACTGCGTTTGTGTGATGCAGTGAGCTATGTACCAACGGGTGGAGATAAGGGTATAAAAAAATATACAAAGTTCTCAAAATACATGTTGTGCTTATTTTTTTAAAGTGCTATTAGTAAAGGTTTTTGG
This sequence comes from Brachycentrus maculatus, assembly GCF_059751285.1. NCBI lineage: Eukaryota > Metazoa > Arthropoda > Insecta > Trichoptera > Brachycentridae > Brachycentrus > Brachycentrus maculatus. The sequence continues at coordinate 772,178 of NW_028280757.1, read as the reverse complement.
TAAAACATCTTTTTTTTTTAAATCGTCGTACATTTAACGATAGCTCAGTATTTAGGTACATTGAATCAAGTTCAATGGTCTAGGGTTAATAGAAATAATTCCTGAATTTCTGAACAAATATTTGAATGCCCTCAAAATATCGTGGAAAGATTATTTCTTCATTTGACCGTGGCGATTCCTTCGGTGTAGAATTTTCACTTAAATTCTTGAATATTAAAAAAAGGACGATTCTTTAGTGTAAAAAAGAACTTTCGTAACTATGTTTAATATAAACGAAGCTTTCAAAGCGATCTTTAAGAGATGACTGACGGTTTCTATTTTGTGCTGTGTAGATTCCGGAAATTAACATCCGCATTCTGTTCATAAAAAGAAGTTGCCATGATATTCCCCTGTTGCTTGGCATAACATCCGGACTCCGTTTATTTAAATTATTTAGGAAATAAAACAATTCTCTTTAAGTTTTTGTAGTTTTAAAAAAAAATATATTTAATTATTTATGAAACCCAAAACCTACATGTCAACGAGTGGGTTGGGCTTGTAAGATTAATCAATTTCTCACATTCTTCTATTCCAATTCACTCTTCTATCTCATATTTAATTGAAAATGATATTCAAAACCTGAGGCTAAAGTTTGATGAGTGTTAGAGACCTTAGAAACAAGTAAGTGTTCAAATTCAACAATTATTCGTAGAAATTATGTGAATGAAATCAATTAATCTAAAAAAAAAACAAAAAGTTTAAAATCTACACACGACACATTCAGGATCATTGTAAAAATAGTAAAAAAAAGGAATACAAAAATCGTAATTTCAAATGCTTGAAAGTAGTTTGGTAAGGAGTCAGAATAATCGGTATGTATGAGGAGATGTGTGTTAATATAAAAGTTTCTGTTTTAAAAAAAAATCTTCTTTACATCTCACCAATAGATGTCTCTAGTGAAGTTCTAGTGATTCAAGAACAAGGTTTCTATATTGGTTCATATATATAGAACTTTTAAGAATTTGAGTAGTGTGGTTGTCAATAATGGGTAGAATTAGTGAATGTGTGTAAAGTAATTACTTAAACCAGCTTATGATAAATGTCCAGACTTCCATATTCTTCTTCATCTTTGATGAGATGTCGAAAAATAATATGAGGGGATGCATGAACGAGGCAAAGATTGTTTGCAAAGACAGATCAGTGTGGCATTCTATTCTCTCTACCTACCCTTGCAAGAACGTGGCGTGATGGTTAGTTAGTAACACTCTAGAAAAGATTAAATAGCCTTTCATTTATAGTATTATTATTGCCATGGAAAAATTAAAGAGGTGAAATGCTTTGTATTAAAGATCGCTTAATTTCCTCATCACAAAACTTTTCACCGTGTTAAATCTGTTTATCTACGTAGAACAGTAGAACATGGGTGCATAATATTTCGAGTAAACGGAACTCGGATATTTAGAAGGCGAGACTTAAGTTTTGTCTTAGCGACTCCCGAGGAAATTAAACGCCAAAACAGGGTTGCCAAATTAACAGTTTATAATCGGAAAATTAACGTTGATTAGACAGAAATATTTCAAAAAATCGTTTGTATATTTACTCATTCTTTTTTTTAACAAAAATGTTTATAATATTAGTATATAACCACTCACCGAGATTTTTATGTCTACCGGTTTCGAAACGTATTTGTGTTATGAATATATACGCATTGAATGAAGGTTTATCATGGATATATAATTATTTGATAAATGGAGTAGAATTCAATAAATTAAATAATGCTTTTATTTGAGTGTTACACTGAAATAAAAATAAAATGTTTATATTTGCGTATAATACAATGAAATCAAAATATATCGTTTTTTATGCAAAACTTACTAATGTGCTTTTTCGAAACAAAGCAAGGACGATCATTTCCCGTTCCTTAAAAAGATGGAAGCATTTATGACAAATTTTGCATCTTAAATGCATTAACTTGTGAAGTGACTGGAAGACGCCGTTCGTACTGGAACTGTACCCGAGAATTCAATTATGGGTGTGTTTAATCTGTTCCTAGAGTGGTGTAGTATTATATTTTCTCCGTCTACCCTACTGGAAAGTTGTACGATGGTTAGTTAGATACTTAGATGATTTAAAAAAAAATTAAACCCTTATCCGCACCCCAATGGTGCGTAGGGCACTGCTTCATATAAACGCAGTGTTGTATTGATCGTTTACACATGAAGGAAAGGTGATCAGCCCTCCGCTTCAGGTACCAGTCCAGGGTAATATTGAATAAATATTACAGTGAAAAAATCACTTATATTTATTTGACCCCCCCTGGGAATCGAGCCCGGGACCTCCAGAACGGCAGCCGAGCGTGCTGACCATTACACTATGGAGGCGGACACTTAGAATAAGACACAATAAATAAATAAGTTGTTTGTAATCCAAAGGTGAAAAAAAAGTATCAAAAATTGAAATCTTATTTAAGGCTCTCTCCTAAAAAACAAATGTCAAATAATTAATAAGCGATTTTTATTTCACATGTTATCAATATCTGGCAGCATCATCTGCCAATATTCCTTATCAATATTTTAGCCCACAATATTCTTATAATAATTATCTTAGAATAGGGCATATATATACAACACTCTCCTTACCATCCATTGTTTACACTGTGTAATACCACTTTTTTAAAACACTTATTTGTGACTACCGGATTCGGAAAATGATCCCATCTTCAGGTCATTAAAATTAAAAATTAAATTAAAATGCAAGCAAAAAGAATATTTGCATTGTATGTATGATAATAATATTAAACATCATTCATTATAGTATAACCTTTTGCTGCAAACTCACATTAAAAATATAATAATATTAATACACATCGCTCACTCCTTTCAACAACGTCGTATATCAAAAATCATAAATTTTCAGTTGTGCATGTTTTCGGAATGCCCAAAAAATGTACTAAATCCCAGCGAAAGCGGCATATTTTAAACTTAATATTTACCCGCTACAGGACAGAAAGTGTTGTTTTTGCATTTTGAAGAAAAAGTGTTGTTTAATTATTTTTTTAAACATACTTAATATTTTTCAAATGGAGAATAAAAATTCAAGTTTTTTTCCTAAAAAGATCTGTTGCACAGTAATAAGTTCAATAAGTGGCTTGATATTTATTTTGAATACATTTTATCGTATTTTTAAACTTTAAAAACGATCTCCTGTAAAATCAAATTTTTTGATATTTGACGTTGTTAAAAGGAGTGAGCGACATGTTAATATTTTCCTTATAAGAATTATGGAAGACAAATAAAATAAATTAAAATTATACTTTTCATTTCATATCAATTTACAAACTCATATTGCCATTCCTGAGCCAAAGTTCTAGGAAGAAGTAATATTTGTAAGAAACACGGAGCTTATAGTGAATTTCCCGACTAAATCTTCTTTACTCTGTCTGATAACGTATTCAGTATGCATACTGCATACGACCGGCGGATCTTTGTAGGTTTTGTTTGACTTTATTATGTAAAATATTAATCATATTTTCCTTCGCCGTATTTCTACTCACGATTTCCTAAAATTCTGATCAAATATTTCCATTCTTGTACCATTATTAAGAGCAGGATTCAACATTAATTATTTGACTTCTCCAATGCGTAGCAAGCTAACATTTTTATAAGAGATTTTATGATTTTAAAATTATTTTAAACACTTTTTGACTCAATAGAGGTAAAGAAGATTATAGACGTCTGGGAATTAAAAGGGGTTACAGCGTGTCAAAAGCTGGTGTAAGTAATACTACATAAATGTGTAATATTCACCACATAACCACGCTAATTGAATTTTGCACAAATTTCAAATAAAGTTATGTTTATGGTTAATTTACATCGTGTTTCACATGCTGCCATTTACGATTGAGCTAAGTGTTTTTTGTTGATGTTTTTTGTGTTGTTTTTTATATAAGTTTTTGTATGTTTTTCATGGTGATGGAAATATTTAATATTTTCATTTCATATTCATTTCCAAAGATAACTTGTTTTATTGGGATTGGTTAACAGTACTGTTCTGCATCTCTTTATCCAAGCACTATGTATATATATATATATATATATATATATATATATATATATATATATATATATATATATATATATATATATATATATATATATATATATATATATATATATATATATATATATATATATATATATATATATATATATATATATATATATATATATATATATATATATATATATATATATGTATATATGCATAAATCTCATAATTTGATTAATATACCACATATGTATATTTTAATAAAGGGTGTTTTTTTAAGGCATACAAATTCAAATTTCCAACAATAAATTGATGGTGGCACCCGCCGTGTGACATGTAGCGCCATCTTATTGAAGCCACATCTTTGTCACATCAATGCCATTCAACTGTGGTACGAAGAAGTCAGTTGTAATGATTCCGTAGCGCTTTCCATTGCCCGTAACATTCTGTCTGGCATCGTCTTAAAAAAAATATGGCTAATGATTCCACCTGCCCATAAAGCACACCAAACAGTGACATTTACTGGATGTAAGGGCGTCTCAATAAAGGCTTCTAGGTTTTCTCCACACCAAATTCGGCAATTCTCCTTATTGATATTGCTATTTAACCAAAAATGTGCCTCATCGGTGAACAAAAATTTGCGTTGAAAAAGAGGATCAAGCTGAATATTGTTTTCGGCCCATTCATCAAACCTACTACATAATAGTCATTCAGTCTTTTCTGGTGAAATGGCAAAACGCACTAACTACAAATCAACTGTCAACTGTCAAATTGACAGTCTGTAGAGATACAGTTGATTTGATTTGATTTGACAGAGATATGTAAATTTACTCTAGATACTCTGTTCATAATTGGTCGCATCACCCTAACACACATACAACACAATACTACAAGTTACGGAATTACGCTTAATATTAGAACAAGGAGACTCACTTAGCGATGTATTCTGCAAGTTGTGGAGTGTGTGAAATAATTGAAGCCGGCACTATGTGCGAGAAGGAGTGAGTAACAAGTAAGCAGTTTGTTCCTAAACTTGAAGTAGAACTCGGTTTAGAAAACCAATTAAGGCACAACAATATCCAGATCTTTCTGGATAAGACGTATTTACAGATGGAGAAACAGTGTTTACTTGACACAATTTACAACCGTATCTTATTCATTTATCATTTTGATAAAATTTCACAATAACGCCAATAAAGTATATTTACTATACCCGTTATCGGTATATTTATATTAAATTTACATTTTACAATTTGCACTTTGTTAGTTTTGCTAAATTTTTTATTTACTTATATTTTTATTTTCTCATTAGCCTTAATTTTATATCCCACAATGAGTAATGGAAATTACTCATTAGGAATATGATATACGTGACTTATGTATGTAATATCGCTCACTCCTTTCAACAACGTCATATATTTAAAAAAACTTGATTTTTCATGATATCGTTTTTAAAGTTTAAAAATATAAAGTAATGTTTTAAAAATAAATATCAAGTCACTTATTGAACTTTTAAGTGTGCAACAGATATTTTAAGGTAAAACCTGATTGTTTTTTCTCCATTTGAAAAATATTTATATTATTTAAAATAATAATTAAACAATACCTACTCTTAAAAATGCAAAAACAACAGTTTCTGCCCTGTGGCGGGTAAATATTAAGTTAAAAATATGCCACTTTTGCTGGGATACAGTAAATTTTCTGGGCATTCCGAAAACACGCCCAACTGAAAATTGACGATTTTTGATATATGACGTTGTTGAAAGAAGTGAGCGGTATATTTTCAGATAAATAAATAAAACAATGTATTAATTAAGCCAGACTGTTTCCTTCATAAAATTCAATTCCTACTTAGAATATATTTTACTGATTTTCCGTTCTAATGGCAACCCTTCTACCATTCGCAATTTCTTGTGTCTTTGAGACATTTTTGAAAGCATGATTTTTCATTTATTCATTTTATTTATTTATTTTCATCATGTATATAATAACATATTACAAATTACAATAATGTGCCTTCATTAAGTTTTTCCGTGCCGAAGGCACATTTTACTATACTTTCTTATAAAAATATATGAAAGAAAATTGTTATTGTCATGCAATCAAATATGACATCCGATTTATTTCAGATCGCATTCCACTACCATTATTTATTTATGAATAGCATTTTTATACTTAGTGTATTTTTTGATGACTTTGTGGATAATGGGAGCAGGTTGTATAACTTTATTGCATAATAGTTAACGTTTTTTTTACCAAAAGATGTATATATTAGGTTTTGTTTGATGTGTTATTTAATAATAACACATCAAACAAAACCTTATAAGTTATTTAATTACTCAATCCTTTATTCCGCCTTTTCACTTAACTATGAGTAATATTCTGTTTTATATAAAGTTATTATCCATCCCTCTAAACGACAAGGCTTTCCGAAACGAGTTGGAAAATATGTGTGTTTTGGATCTTGTTCTTCTATGTACGTTTCCACAAAGTGTGTTTATTTAGAATGCATGAATGTGTACGAGGCGAAAATTGTTTGCAAAGACAGATTGGTGTGAGGTATATTCTCTCTGCCTACCCCTGGGGGGAATATTTATTTATTAGGAATATTAAGTTAACGATCTGTTTCTACACGATAGATAAATCAAAAATTAATATTTTGCAAATAATTTGATATTCCGTTGCATTCACGTGATTCGGTTACTAATTGATTTCATTTTGATTCAACGATATTTTAGGTACAAAATAATTCAATCGAGGATAATTACAGCGCGTGTATCTGATCGTTAACCCCTTTCCGCCCTCAGTGAGTAAAATAAATAAATAAAATAATATCTCAATAAAAAACAGGTTTGTTAAATTAAATTAATTACTTTCATTGATTGATTTGCAGTCACTTTGTGTTAATATCTATTCATTTTCAATTTGAGTTCTATTGTCAACATTCCAACTGATTAAAAAAAACACAAATAAATTAATTAAAAGAAATAAACACCTCCTACCCCCTCTTCATCCATCAACGTCCCAAGGACAAGAACTATAAAATTTTGTAATTAAAATGTAACTTTGTTTTAAAATCACTATAAATAATAAAACCCTTATCCGCACCCCAATGGTGCATAGGGCACTGTGTCATATTAACGCAGTGTTATCTTGATCGTTTACACTTGAAGGAAAGGTGATCAGCCCTCCGCTTCAGGTACCAGTCCATGGTAATATTGAATAAATATGACAGTGAAAAAATCCCTTATATTTATTTTACCCCCCTTGGGAATCGAACCCGGGACCTCCAGAACGGTAGCCGAGCGTGCTGACCATTACACTACGGAGGTGGACAAAAAAATCACTATAAATATATTATTTTAACTTAATTTCGAACTACAAATTTCGAAGCTAACCGCTTCGTTATCAAGACTGATTAATACTTATCAGTATTAATCAGTCTTAATAAAGAAGCGGTTAACTTCGAAGCCGGTAGACATTATTATTAAGTTATAATAATATATTTACAGTGATTTTAAAACAAAGTTACATTTTAATTACAAAATGGAAAATCACAAAGTTAGTGCTTCAAATATAAATTATATTAAATTTAGATTTACGTTTACATACGTTTAACAATGATATTTTGAAGTAAAACTTAAATTAAAAACACTTAAACGTTTTATTATATTTTTGTGTTTCCAATGATATCTGGAAATAAACACATAAGTATACTCTGGTTGGCTTAAAAGGGTTTCAAGTCATATTGTCAATACGAAATCATTAAAAAATACTTGATTCACAAGATTTTTTAGTGTATTTACCACTATTTCTAATATACCATCATTTCTTCAATTCTATTGTGACACGCGTTTCGTTGCATTCTACGTCATTTTCAAACACTGCGTTTGAAATGATACATCGAAACACGTGTCGCAATATATATATATTTTTAAAGTAGTATTTACCAAGTAAAACATAAAAATTAAAAATGGATAGATATTACCTCAAAGTGACTTCCCAAACAATTAATGAAAATTGATCAATTATTCTCTCTGGCATTCTTCTTCTAACCCTTATCCGCACCCAATGGTGCATAGGGCACTGCATCGTGTTAACGCCATATTATCTTGATCGTTATTTATATGAAGGAAAGGTGTCACTACTTCGCTTCAGGGACCAATCCAGGGTAATATTAAATAAATATTAGAGTGTAAAATCACAAAAAAAAATCAACCCCCCCCCCCTTAGAAATCGAACCCGGGGCTTAGCTAAACAAACTGACCATTACTCCACGGCCTCGAATTACAAGGGCGAATAATTCAATCATTATGTTCCAGAATATTTGGAACATTTTACAAATATTTATGTAAAAGCAATCACGAAACAGTCAAGAAAACTTTTTGTCATTTTATAATCCTTTGATAAAGTTATCGATCAATCGATTGAGCCACTCTTGTATACTTACTTTTAAATTGTTTGAGGACGTATTAATGTCTTTCATCCCGTTTAAATCTTTCAATTTTGCTGAAGAGATTTCTCAACCTTATTGTACGGAATAAGTACATTAATAGTCCGGAAAATTTTAGGACTTAAAACATCTTGAAGCTTAATAAAGTCGTCAAGTTAAGCTTAGATTATAAATCAGTTAAGTAATACACGTGTACGTCTTTAATAAACAAATTTGGGTTAAAACATTAATTTATTTATTGGTTCAGGGTTATCTTTGTGGAATGACATGGTGATTTATTTAAAAATTAAGCACTTTTTATTTATCATAATTTATTTTGACATCTCATCAAAGATGAAGAAGAATATGGAAGTCTGGGCATTTAGGGGGCTGACGACCGTCATAGGCTGGTTTAAGTGATCACTTTACACACGTGTAACATTCACCAATTCTACCCATTATTGACAACCACACTACTCAAATTCTTGGAAGTTCTATATATATGAACCAATTTAGAAAGAAACCTTGTTCATGAATCACTAGAACTTCACTAGAGACATCTATTGGTGAGATGTAAAGAAGATGTCAGATATTTACATCTCACCAATAGATGTCTCTAGTGAAGTTCTAGTGATTCATGAACAAGGTTTCTAAATTGGTTCATATATATAGAACTTCCAAGAATTTGAGTAGTGTGGTTGTCAATAATGGGTAGAATTGGTGAATGTTACACGTGTGTAAAGTGATCACTTAAACCAGCCTATGACGGTCGTAAGCCCCGTAAATGCCCAGACTTCCATATTCTTCTTCATCTTTGATGAGATATCAAAAAATAATAGAATTGGTGAATATTACACGTGTGTAAAGAGATCTTTAGAGTTCATTTCTGATGAGATACCAAAAAATAATGTGAAAAACAACTCCTATAATTGGAGATAATACAGATTTGTGAACAAGTATTTGGACACACTCAAAATGTTGTAAAAAAACTATTTGTTTATTTATTTATGTTTCAAAAACATCAAAAAACACATTACATTAAATGAAATACAGTGCAATACAAATCGTTTGTATAAAAAGATAATGTTTATTTTTTTTGATAAATAATTATAAATAATATAAGTACATTTTAAAAAATGTTCTTGAGTGATGGAAATCTTTATTTGGATGTTTTGATTTTGGGAAAGTGGGAAAAAATGATATCCGTCAAGTGGCTGCTGCCAGTGTTATGATACACATTTGCGCCTGTTTTATTATTATTTTTGTATACCTACTGCAGCTGTCTAGTTCACAAATTTTAAATATGATTGCCGTACGAAGCCATTTGCAAAAATCAAAACAATTTTCCGATAAAGAGATTAATTTTGCGCCATCCTGTACATATCGTGGGTATTCTGGCAAAAAACGTTAACTCTAAAATCCCTGTTTGAATAATCCCTGTTATTTGAGCTTTTAGCCTAAATAAAAACCCACTATTAAACTTACTATTAAAGTTTAATTAACTTTTAAAACCACATACATATATATATATGACATTACAAACTTACTTACTGTATTTTGCCAAGTTTACAGGAGATAGAAAACTTTGTAAAATGCATAATTCAGTCAAAATTGCATATTTACGTATTAATTTTAAAATAAAACGCAGATTTTTTTGAGTCTACTAAGAAGTATTTTATTTTTTAAAAACACATAAAAAAGTATTGTAACAATTTTTTCGCCTAGTTATGGCATTTTCAAACGAATGTGAAGATCAAATGGACTGACGGTCTTTATGTAGCTATACTATTCTAGGTACTTAAGTGATAGTTTTAACTAAGTGTAAGGTGAGGTATATAAGTGATAGCTACATAAGGACCGACAGTCTATTTTATCTTTACATTCGTTTGAAAATGCAATAACTAGGCGAAACAACAACTGTCACAATATTAATTTTTATGTGTTTTCTGTTAATAAAATACAACTTAGTAGACATAAAAAAATCTGTGTTTGATTTAAAAATTAATTCATAAGTTAAAATGGAGTTCTACAAATGAAACGCCAAATCGCCAAACACAATTGCATATTTTCGAGTCAAAAGTTTTTTGCCAGTACACCCACGATATGTTAAATTCTAGAACTTTAATGATTATACAGTTAAATATCATCTCTCCAGAATACATGCGAGTGTTAAACTCCCGGATTCCCTCGTGGATATCATAGACTGCAGGTAACTTAATTAGAAGCTCCACTTATATTTTAATTACACACTACCCTTACATTCATGAAGGCATTAAAAAGTAAACTTCGCTACAATAATTTTAATACTCACCTAAGCCATCCAACATAGAAGTAAATAACAATTAAATTGTATAAAATAGAAGTTGATGCTTGTTTTGAACCACTTTTATTTTTGCTACTTTTTTCCAACCGGTTTCGACACGAACGTTGTCATCTTCAGGGATGAATGGTTAAGTGAGTGGCGGTATAAAAAATGGGCGATTAAGTGATATAAATAAGCCTTGTGATGAGTATTCTGCTTTCTGTATAGGTTAAACAACGATGAGGAAGACCGAGGAAAACTTGGCACGATCAAGTATTTCAAATGCTTGAATGTGTTCAGGTTAGGAGTTGAAATAATCAGCGGGTATGTGTGAGGAGTTGCGTGAATGTGGAAATGGCGAAGATTATTTGCAATGACAGACTGGTGTAGCATTCTATTCTCTCTGCCTACCCATTTGGAAGCTACGTTTATTCGTAAGTTACAATTCAATTGTTAGTAAGCAGTTATTATTAAATATTATAAAATAGTAGTTTGTTTTGTTATAAAAATGTATTAATAGTCAAAATTAAGTCGCCACAACTAAAATCCTATTCATATTTTAAAATAACTGAGTATCACCAACCCCCTGTATCCTAGATTAAAATGTTTTTTAGTAATTAACGACCTCTCTGTACCCCGTTGATGATGCTTAACAAATTAATAAGTAACATGTTATTTATTTTCTTCTCTAAAATACCGAAGCCTTGATGGTTATTTTTTTTAAACTATATAAATAAAAAAATCCAGATGAACTGCTAATCAAGAAATTTGTTTCGGGGTATAAGTGGAATTTTGGAACATACTATTTGTAGACTGCATCTGTGGTCTCGTTCATGAAAAAAACTTTGATTGACGTTTGTTTTTTATTAAGAAGCCAGTCATATTTTCTTTTTATTGTTGACCAATATATCGCTCACTCCTTTCATCAACGTCATATGTCAAAAAACATCATTTTCAGGAGAGCGTTTTTAAAGTTTAAAAATAGAATTAATGTGTTAAAATAAATATCAAGCCTTTTATTGAACTTTTAAGGTAAAACCTGAATGTTTTTTTTCCATTAGAAAAATATTTAGGATATATATATATATATATATATATATATATATATATATATATATATATATATATATATATATATATATATATATATATATATATATTTTTTTTTAATATATTAAAATTCCTTTTCTTCAAAATGCTAAATCAACACTTTCTGCCCTGTTGCAGGTAAATATTAAGATAAAAATCTGCCGCTTTTTCTGAGATAAAGTATCTACATTTTCTGGGCATTCCAAAAACATGCACAACTGAAAATTTTCGGTTTTTGATATATAATTATGACGTTGTTGAAAGGAGTGAGCGATGTGTTAAATGTTAGAAAAAATCTAATCACTCGCCTGGCCTGAAAATGCCAATCACACTTGATATAGGGATTTGTTCTTAAACTGTTTTTCGTTTTGCTAAATATGTCATCCATGTAGAATTAAGTCAGACAAAGCATCACCTACTTTCAAACAAATAATGTGTTTGATTGTATCCTTTACATGTGCTGTAAAAGCAATGTCTGTCTTTCTCTCTCTCTCTGACTAAATCTCCACGGAAAACGAGTAACTCAATACAGTTTTCCTAATTGGTGAACTATTGCAAGAAATATCAGATTTCAGTTTTTTCAGCGTAAAAAAGTTCTTTGCCACCAGTCAAAACCTTTAAACCGATACACGAGCTTTTAAAACAATAAAGGATACAAAAAACAAATTTTTTTAAAATTTTTAGTACATTTACAGACAAAAAATGTTAATTCGTATACTGAAAATTTATATTCAAATGAAAATAATTTAATGGTCTTTGAATGTAAACGGACAAACGTAATTTATTTATTTAACTTAACCTGACAATTTATTTTCACCCTTCTTCACAAAGTTCTAAACTGATTTTTTTAAATCTAAACTTCAAAGTTCTAAATTTTTTACTAAAATATTTATAAATGGTATCCATAAAACCATCGATACAAACAACTAAAAATAATAATTCAATTATATAATTATGGATATTCAATAAAGGGTAGAATGGTAAAAGTCATACAGGTGAATAAAATATATTTATAACCACCCTATTCAAATTTATGGAACTCCTATCCTATATATCGTTAATCTCATAACAAAGTACATATGAGTTCACAACCGCCATCTTTGTTACTTTGAGTAAACTTTTATTCAGCAGAAACACTTTTATTTCAATGTTTGCAAGATTCGAACCCCGGGCTATTTTGACATTTTTTTGGGAAACGCCTAAAAACACAATTTTCTTTTTTTTTGTGTAACTAACAATTTTAACAGTTACTTTTATTTATAACATTTTTAGTGTGTATACATCCGAATAAAAGGGTCACTGCTAAATAAAAGCTTTCTCAATCCAACATAGATGGCTGTTCTGAACTCTTATGTACTATGTCATGAGATGATGATATAGATATCGGAAATTTGAGTAGTGTGCTTGTCAACTATGGGTTGAATGGTGAATGTTGCACGTGTGTAAAGTGATCAACTAACAAGCCTATGACAGGCCATAAACCGACATTTCTGTATTCTCTTTCAAAATAATAATAATAATAATTTATTTATTTATAATAATAAATTTAGATAATTTATGTAGCGCCATTTTCGTAAAATACTACCTCAAGGGCGCTTTATTACCCTAGCTATTGGTGCATATATATTCATCCATATTGAGATGTCGAACGAGTGAAAATAACTCATTACATGGAGAAAAGTAACATTTGTGAACAAGTATTTGGACACAAATAAAATATTATTTAATGTGTGATATTTGTAAGCGTTCGTTATTTTGCGAACACCCGTCAGTAAGCAGTGGCTGTGAACAGAGCATATGACGACAACTTTTAATGAGGCACCTAGTTAGTTACTAGCGTTAGCGACACCGTGTCTTTAACAAAGCTTTATTGGTGAAATCATAATAATAATAATAATAATGACATAGAAAGTGTGGTTCTACTAACTACACTTTAAACCCTTATCCGCACCCCAATGTTGCATAGGGCACTGCATAATATAAACGCAGTGTTATCTGGATCGCTAACACACGAAGGTAAGCTTCAGCCCTTCGTTTCAGATACCGGTCCAGGGTAATATTGAAAAAAATATGAATGTGAAAAAAATCAGAAATAATTATTTGACCCCCTCCTGGGAATCTGGGGTAGCCAAGCGTGCTGACCATTACACTACGGAGGTGGACAAACATTAATATATTAAATGTTAAAATCCAACACTGATTTTTTTAGTCTATTTTCGAACGAATGTTTGAATGTTTGAATGTTTGAATAACAAGACGAAACAATTGTCACAAAATTTATTTTTATGTGGTTTTTAACAATAAAATACAATTAAGTTAACTAAAAAAAAATCAATGTTTCATTTTAACATATAATAAATAATAAATTGAAATGGAGTTCTACAAATTGCTTCTGTTCCCTGCGAATCGAAAAATGGATAGTTATTACTACAACGTGACTGCTGAATCTATTAATGAAGAAAGTTTGTTTTAAACTTTATAAAATAAAACAACTTTATTTTTTTCACTTTTTTTATTATTAGTACACTTTAACTAATCGGTTTCGACAAAAACCTTGTCATCATCAGGGTTTATTAAATTCTAAAACATTAAAAACATTAAAATACTCATAGTTAATTATATTCCCTTATCAAAAACTTCCACACACTCCGTACACCATACGAAAATATGATTAAAAAACGATTTAAAAACTCCTAAATGTTATTTTTATTTTTAAACCCTGATGACCGAAACCGGTTGGTTAAAATGTACTAACAGTAAAAAAAGTGGTTAAAACAAAGTTGTTCAATTTTAAGAAGTTTATAAAATGTGACACAAAGTGTCTTCGTAAAACATTTAAGAAAAGTTTGTTTTGTTTGTTATATTGTACTATGGAGCATGTGTTCTCAAAGAAAATATATACGTCTCGTACGATAAGCATTAGACTTCAATACAGTCAATAAATCACAAGATTCAATATTGCTGATATCACAAGAGTTGTCCATGATTCTCTCCCCGAGGGCATTTATTTCAAATTATTTATCTGTCCGAAGAAACGGTTAAACTGGTTTATTTGCCTAGCACTTTTGTTGTCTTGGGTTCAAACAAATACCGAGATATTAGGGGTTTTTGGCCAACAATCGATATGGCCAGACTTGGCTAATAGCCAATCAAAAACTCGGGTTCATTCAGTCTGGAGACCACGAACCGTGTGAAGGGAGATAATGTACCAGGTGAGATATGTTAATGAGTTTTGATCTGATTCTCCAAGTTCATATGTATCGTGTATCACGTGTATGTATTTGTGTTCTCACGCAAAGACACTAATTTTTCATGGCTCCAAAACTGTTTAATACATTTCACAAAGACTATATGTTAGACATTAATTGCCTTAGTTTGTCTATTGATTTGGGGTTTAATTTGTAGAATTAGTAGAACATTATAATTTTTGTATTAATTTTAAATCAAACACAGATTTTTTGAGTCTACTAAGTTGTATTTTATTAACAAAAACACATTAACATACACCAGCCCATTCGTTTGAAAATGCCATAACTAGGGGAAACAATTGTCACAATATTTTTTTGTTTGTTTTTTTTTTTAATGAAATACAACTTAGTAGACTCAAAGAATCTGTGTATGACTTAAAATTTATACATAAACCTTAGTTTGTTTCCATTTCAAATTTTACTTGAATTGTTTATTTAAAAAAACAGATCCAAGTACCTTCTTCTTTTAAACGTATAACTCATAAATATTTGCTATTTTTATTTTTCTTTTCACCAAATATTTGTAGTTTATATTAGCATTTTAAATCTTATTTGCTATTTTTTTTTTTTTTTTCATATTTCTGATTTTTTGTTTCTGATGTTAAAATCTAAAATTATTAGTTTTTATTAGCACTTTTTATTTCTGATATCCATTATTGTATTATTAACAGTGCCCTTTTATTATAACCTAAAATAAAATGCCTACCCATACACAGGCCATGCTTTTGTGTGAGCTTTTTTTGTACAAATGTATTAAAAATTATAAAGCATTACGGTACATACTTGTAATTATAATATATTGTGAAATGCAAAAGAATTTAAACAAAGAAAATCTAAAATAGTGTGCCCCATCGGGGGGCAATTTAAATGTCTTGGGGGGTAATGCGTAAATCGTGAATATTTGTTGCATTGTTGTCGAAAAACGCATTTTCCAAATTAAAACCCCACATAAAAACTCTTTGCAGCTCACATCAAACCTAAGGATCGCACTTATTTTCTTTCGAGTAGCAATGTAATATAATATATCGCTCACTCCTTTCAAGAATGTCATAAATCAAAAATCGTCATATTTCAGTTGTGCATGTTTTCGGAATGCCCAGAAAATGTACTATATCCCAGCAAAAGAGGCATATTTTAAACTTAATATTTGCCTGCTACAGGGCAGAAAGTGTTGTTTTAGCGTTTTGAAGAAAAGGTATAGTTTAATTTTTTTTATATACTAAATATGTTTCAAATAGAGGAAAAACCTTCAGTTTTTACCTGAAAAGATCTGTTGCACACTAAAAAGTTCAATAAGTGGCTTGATATTTATTGTTAATACATTGTATTTTAGTTTTAAACTTTAAAAACATTCTCCTAAACAATCAAGTTTTTTTTATTTATGAAGTTCTTGAAAGGAGTGAGCGATATGTATTTACAACATTTTGAGTGTGTCCAAATACTGGTTCACAAAATCCGGATTATCTCCAATTACAGGAGTTATTTTCATATTATTTTTTAACACCTCATCAAAGATGAAGAAGAATATGCTCAGACTTCTATATTATTCTTCATCTTTGATGAGATATAAAAAAATAGTAATATATGTATTATTTTTTGACATTTCAGCATAGATGGAGGAGAATATAAAGTATGGGCATTTACTAGGCTTACGATCGTCATAGGCTGGTTTAAGTAATCACTTTGCACACGTTTAACATTCGCCAATTCTATCCATGATTGACAACCACTCGACTCAAAATCTAAGAAGTTTACTTCTATATTCATCTTCATCTATTTTGAGATGTAAAAAAAGATAAATAATTACCACAATTGGAGATAATCTAGATTTGTGAACAAGTATTTGGACACACTTAAAATGTTATAAATGTATTTAATACACAATCACAAGTTATTTACATTATTTCGCAATTGCATAGGTTTTTAATATTTTTATTGCTTCATAAGCATTGTGAAATGTCAAATATGAGTGCTTTCATTTTATAAAATCCATTTTATTAGACTGAGCCGTAGCAACACTTGGCCAGGTACGGCTAGTTTATTCTAATTTAATGGTAATATGTTAATATTATAAAATTTATTGTTATTTTAATGCGAAATTGCGGTTCTAATAATCGAATGGAAATTTCCCTAGGGATTACATGTTTTGTAATAAATGTCCGGTTGAATTTATTTTATTGATCTAGTTCAGACAATATTAGAATTCGAAATTGAATAGAACTACAATATGAGGTTTATCAGTGTGATACGGAAGCGGAAACATACATTTATGTGCAAATATAGCGTTATCCACGCGCATAATGCAATTTTTAAATGAAAGACCATTGTCATGTTTAGGAAAATGTGGACGGTGTCATTTTGCATTTTGACATCTCACATAATATATAATATGTCTAAATGTATGAAGAATGAAAAGAGTCTGAAAAATAATGAAATGAAAAAATAAATGTTTTGTTTACTGTAAGGAAATGTAAACATATTTATGTAGATGTAGTAAATTAAGTGTATATAATAGTTTACATTAGTTGTAATATAAGGCTAACTTAAGAAATAAAAATAAAAATAAAAATAATAAAAAAATAAAAACAATGTAGAAGTCTGGGTATTTACAGGGCTTACGATCTGCGATAGGCTGGTTAAAGTGACCACTTTATTATTTAAAGAAAAAATGTAAATTCGTTTTAAAATCACTATAAATAATTAAACTGTAGTGATTTATTATTAGATTAAAACCAATATTTTTAGCTTTTCCACTTTTTTATTTGACCAGCGACCGGGTTTCGTCGTTACCGACATCATCAGACTGGTCTGATGATGTCGGTAACGACGAAACCCGGTCGCTGGTCAAATAAAAAAGTGGAAAAGCTAAAAATATTGGTTTTAATCTAATAATAAATTAAAAATGCAATTCCATCACGAAGTGTCAGTGGATAATATAAATCTATTAAACTGTAGTGATTTTAAAATAAAATTACATTTTAATCATAAAATGGCAAATCTCAAAGTAAGTGCTTCAAATATAAATTATTCGCTTTATTTTTATAATTATTATTATTCTAACCCTTATCCGTACCCAATAATGCACTGCATCTTATAAACGCAGTGTTATCTTAATCGTTAACACATGAAGGCAAGGTGATCACTCCTGCGCTTCAGGAATTAGTCCAGGGTACCTAATATTAAGTACAAATTAGAGCGTAACATCACCAAAGTTTATTTTCACCCTGGGAATCGAACCTGTGACTTCCAGCACGGTAGCTAATCACGCTAATCATTATACCACGGACGCAGACTTTTACTTTATACAATATAAAATAATATTATAATGGTAACTAAGTATTATCAAATATCCTTATGTACCATAATTCGATGTGAATATTGAAAAAAAATTAAAATAAGATTATTTATCATTTATTTAAAATTTAAGTTTTAATGATACCACTCTTTCCAGGGAAAACATGGAATTAATTAAGTAAAACATGAGTAAAAAATGTATAGATATTTCCACGAAGTGGCTCTCAAATTAATAAATAAAATAATTTATTATTTATTGTTGTGTCAAGTTAAATTAAAATTGATTAAACCTACCGTATAAAAATTGACGATATACCAACAAATTCATTAAATTAACTTATTTTTTTACAAAAATGTTAATATTATTAGTAAATAACCACTCACCGAGATTTTTATGTCTACCGGTTTCGAGACGTACCCGTCTCTTCGTCAGGACAATCACTATTACAGCATGCAAAAAATACCACCCTTCACCACCATAGCACCATTTGCACACTTAAAACTACACAAAATGTTCAACACATGCGATTTTTGGTCAACCCGAAGACCAACATGCACTACAGTTTTCACCACAGACATGCGTTACGAGCCGAGATTAAACATGCACCTTAGTGCATGTTGATTGTCCTGACGAAGAGATGGGTACGTCTCGAAACAGGCAGACATAAAAATCTCGGTGAGTGGTTATTTGCTAATAATATTAGCATTTTTGTAAATAAAAAAAAGTTAAAATGACTAACCACAAAGTAAATGTTTAAATATTAAAAATATTGAGAAAATGATTAAATTTCTTTCCACAACAGTATAAAGTTTTAAAATAATGAAAAGATTCAATATTATTTAAATAAAATATTTAAGTTAGTACATACATATCTGAAGAATGTATATTTTATTAAATAATATACAATATAACATAGGTAGTCACATTTTTTTTACAAAACACGAAATCGAAAAAAAAACATCAGAATGGAAAATAATAACTTCACAGGGATTCGCATATAAATCGAAAAGTATCCTAAAAACTTTCGTCCTATAAAATTAGGATGCGTCCTCAAATCCCGGCGAGATTCCATGATCGTCTAAAAACAACCTTTAATCTTCTGAAAGAACTCTGAAACTTATTTCTTCACATATAAACATCTCACATAATGTTATACGACACGTTTCCCTCGAAAGTTTCCAGTTTGGAGGGACACATGCGCTTATTCCAAGTTTTAAGACTTTCTCCTACTCCATTTCCGGCGAATTCGCAGCCCTTAGCGTCTAGACACGCGCGGACAGCTCTGCGCATGCCCTGTTAACCGATACAACCTTCTGTTGTGGGTTCTAAGGCTCTATCGTGATAGCACGTCAGTCCTTCTTCGCTTCTCTCAGTGGCCAGACGCTCTTTCAGGCTCAACCGAATTTCAGGATCGGCATTACAAACTTTCAGGAAATTGTTTTAAAGCAATTGAAAAGTTATTATCCGGATATTTTAAGATAAACTGTGTAATGTTTTACATTTAAAATTAATTTATGTGAATGAGAATTGTGTAAATTTCATTTGTAGCTCAATTAATAAAAATAATAAGAAAATCGCGATCATTAGTTTAACTTAAATATGACTTCAGATAAAGCTTCAAAATATTGTGATTGACATGTGGAAGATCTAGGTAAGTAATATTTCTTGATTTCTAATCCATTATTTAAGTGCATTATACAAATATTTTCTTGCAATATCACAATATAAAAATAAAAAAAGGATATGTGTTATTCCATATTTGTTCCATTGATTAATAAGACAATTAATGAAACGTGTCGTTGTGTCGTAAACTAATCTTAATCTCACTTTAAATGCCTTTTTTTTTTAAATCAGTGCAATAATCATATCTCGAATGTGCAAAAAGTGTATGTCGATGATAAAAGTCAAGAATTGATATAAAAATCCTTTTATATTTGAATAAGGATTTCTTAAATCTATACAAAATAATAGCGATCGATAGTGAAATGTATTCTACGTTTTTAGCTTACTTAATCAAATTGTTACTCAAAAAAATTACACAAAATCGACGACACAAAAGAAGTTATGACCAGTGGTATAATATAAACTCAAGACTGTAATAAATATGAATTTTGGATAATTTTTGAAAATTTTTCACTATCTTTTGTTAATGTTGGATTATGTTATTCTACATTTTTTCCCTTTAATAACGGCCTTAGTTACATTATAGTGTACATAATATATTATATGTATACTCTATGATAAAATAAAATGTTTTCTTTTTTTTTAAGTACATTATTGGTTCGAAAAGTACTTATCGAAACAAGGATGGACATATAAAAATAACATCAATAAAAATAACATCATATAAGACATCAATAATGTTTCTTTTAATACGTTTAAGAGAAATATTGTTGATGTCTATTTGACTAGTTGATAAAGAAAGTTTATATAATTTGATAAAAACATGTAATGTTAGTTTATTATATAGTTATACTTTTATGTACATGACAGTTTATTTTAATTTTTAGATTACTTAAGTGAAAACCTCCAATTGGAATTTTTTTATTATTTTTTTTATTATATTATGTTATTTGTGTTACATTTTGTCGGTTTTCCAATAGACTTAAAAAACAAGAAATTACGCATTAGCCTGAAATATTGTAATTATTTTTGGTTAACAGTTTTTATGCTTTTTGACGGAGTTTATGATTTTCCCTATGATTTATCGTGATACGCAGCGTCAAACACACAACGCTTCATTCTTCTTCTTCTTTTTAATGGCTTTTCACCGATCTTGGGTGTTATAGAGGTGTCACACAACGCTTACACATGTGCAACGATACCGATTGTTATCTACGGGTGCGTCAATATTTAGTACGCATAAACGCGCACTGCTTGCGCCAACCGCTGCACATCAATACCACCTTTGACTCAGTAACATGGAATTGACTGGTTAAGTGCGTATTTTAATATTAGAATAATCAGTACAATATCCCCTCTTTTCTGCAGGGTAGGCAGAGAAGATAGAACTAAAGGCGTCTGTTTAGAAATACACTGATAACTTATTCAACTTCAGCTGCGTACTTTTTAGAGGTTCTTATTTAAAATTTTAATTTTTAGATCGAGCCAGAATGATAATAAATTTCTGCAGAATTGTCCAAGTAGTTTTAAATTTTTTCGTGTGACATAGACTTCGATACATTAGTGTTGGTACTAGCACTCTATTATGTACTGTCGTCAATGATTTTATAAACACTTTTATGCTATTGAAAGTATTCTAGATTTACAACATTTTGAATGTATCCAAATACTTTTTCAAAAACCATGATTTTTCTTCACTTTTATTACTACTTCAGTTATTTTTACATTTTTTTGACATCTCAACACAGATGGAGAAGAATATGTAAGTCTGGGTATTTGCATGGCTTATAACCTGTCAAAGGCCGATCATTGATCACTTAACCGTGAACCGTTCATTCACCGTGAAGCGCCCTTGAGGTATTTTTTTTATGAAAATGGCGCTTTATAAGTTATCCAATTTTATTATTATTATTATTAACCAGATTATGACTAAGTCATTAGGTCATAAATACCCAGACTTCCATATTCTTCTTTATCTATTTTGAAATATAAAAAAATGTATTCCAGTATGACGCAAAGGGTTATATTGAAATATGCGGTTTTGTGATGGTAGAAAATTATTTTTCGTAGCTTTTTCCATAAATGAAAGGAAAGTAACAACGCACTTATACTTGGTACTAAAGCTTTTAATTAAAAAAAAATATAAAGCTTATTAACTTTATGAAATCTTCTCTGCAAACTGTTCTAATTTTTTAAAAATAATTAATGAGTCACCAACAGTTTATTTTCCATAAAAATATGATCCTCAAAGCACTGAAGGAAGTTTATATATTTCCCTTTCTCTCCCCTCACGGTAGGGTGAATTAATTAAAAAGGAGGATTTCGTGTTGCACTTGAGGGATAAAGAAGGTTATTAGGCCACCCTTGTAAAACGGTACAAAGGGTAGTTCATAAGATAATCCCATATTGCTAAAGGTTGTCGAAGTAGATGTTTGCTCGTGTTTTGCATAATAATAACGCGACTAGAATAATACAGGCACGTAGAGCGATTAACTCGGATCAGTTAAAACGGGAGCGATTTTAAATATTCCATACTTTTTAATTTAATTTTTTTTTACAAAAATGTCCGCCTCCGTAGTGTCATGGTCAGCATGCTTGGCTACCGTTCTGGAGGTCCCAGGTTCGATTCTCAGGGGGGGTCAAATAAATATAATTGATTTTTTCTTTGCAATATTTATTCAATATTACCCTGGACTGGTACCTGAAGTGGAGGGCTGATCACCTTTCCTTCATGTGTAAACGATCGAGATAACACTGCGTTTATATGAAGCAGTGCCCTTTGCACCATTGGGTTGCGGATAAGGGTTTTATTATTATTATTTTATTTTTACAAAAATTAAAGTAATATTAGTACCACTCATCGAGATTTTGATGTCTACCGGTTTCGTATCGTACCCGTCTCTTCGTCAGAACAATCACTACAACAGCATGCAAACATTACTATACTTATCACGACAGGCGCCGTGGAGTAGATAGGTAGACGCTGGATGGCGAAACTGGAGTCGCAGGTTCGATTCCCGCCAACTGCAAAATAAATTAAAGAAAGATGAATTTTTAATTGGTCTGGGTGTTTGTGATGTATTTTTCGAATAAACCTTCCCTATCCTTACTATCCTAATTGCAAACAATATTCTTAAAAACAGAGATTGCGGATTGCTCATTTAAATAAAAAGGAAATAAATAAAAATTACACCATAGCACTATTCACATACTACACAGAATGTTTATCACTTGCGATTTTGGTCGACCCAAGGACCAACATGAACTAGATCGACCAAAATTGCATGTGATAAATATATGCGATGACGTGTAGTATTGTTTGCATGCTGCTGTAGTGATTGTCCTGACGAAGAAACGAGTACGTTACGAAACCGTTAGGCATAGAAATCTTAGTGAGTGGTTATATACTAATATTACTAACATTTTTGTAAAAAAAAATATAAAAGTAAAAAGACTAACTACTAAGTAAATGCTTCATATATTAATAATATTGAGAATATTCCAAACTTTGTTCATACGCCGTATTTATGTAAAAAGTAATTAAATAGATTTTTAATTCGATATTTAATCGAAAATACCACTATTTCATGGTGTTTACCAAGTAATATCAAATTTAATGGATTCTACCGCAACGCCACAAAGTGACTGCCGAATCAAATTATAAAATCATTACATAGAGTTAAATTTTCATTTTTTTTTATTGATTTGGCGTTTAATTTGAAGAACTCTATTTTAATTTATCATATATGCTTATAACATATCATATTTATAACATTCGTTTGAAAATGCCATAACTAGGCGAAATAATTGTCACACTATTAATTTTAATGTGTTTTAAATAAAATACAACTTAGTGGACCCGTAAAATCTCTGATTTAAAAATTCATTCAAAAATTAAATTTTCATCTTTAATTTACGTTTCATTTGGTAAATATTGCAGTATTTCTTCCTATCCTCTCCTCATCCTTCAACGTCCCAAGAAAACAATTCTTTAATTAAGACTTAGCTTCATATATAATATTTGATAATGACGCAGAATGCATCGAAACACGTGTCATAACAAATTTTCAGAAAAAGTGGTATTTACGTAACGTTAAATTTAAAATAAAAAAAAATCGTTAAGTGAAATTAAATAATTGAGACAATGTTGTAATTAAAATACGACCTGGCATTTGGCTGGATTGAGCGATTACTTAATACAGTTATGATCTCATTTCACAAGATTTCAAATATTTCTTATTCTTCCAACCTTATCTGCACCCAATGGTGCATAGGAAACTGAATCGTATTGACGCAGTGTTATCTTGATTGTTTCTTACATGAAGGCAAGGCGATCACTCCTTCGCATCAGAGACTAGTCAAGAGTAAAATTAAATAAATATCAGAGTGTAAAATCACCAATATTTATTTTCACCCCCATTGCTGAACACATACTAACCATAACACCACGGAGGCGAACGGCTAACAATCATAACTTATTTCTTTAAAAATAAAAATACATTACATACATAATACCACTATTTGGGTTTTTAAAAAAACACGACTTGTGTTGAGAACTACAAATGTTCTTTCTTTTACCTGTGGATGAGAACATCAGTAGTTCTAAAAACTAGTCATGTTAACATTAATAAACTCAAAAATTTGGTTTTATGTAGCGTTTTTTTTCTCATACTTAAATCATCACGTTTTTCCACAAAGTTAATCAATCAAGAATAAAATTTGTTTATTGCATCACTAAAAATCTATTTTAATAATATCTGTAATATTTTATTACACAAGGTTAAAATTTACTCCGTTGCTGGCTGAAATTGAAAAAAATCGAAAACATTTTTCTGCCTTAATCATTAAAGCAACAATACTCGCATTTATATTTATGACTCTGAACGGTAGTTGAAAATGTTTTGAATATAATCTCGAGTTTAAAAACTTTGACTCAGGAGTAGTACTGAGTTAGAAGAACGCTGAAAGTTTAATCCGAACAATCAAACAAGTTTACTACCTGCTTTCAAAATGCAATAAGAATCATCCCCAGTCCTGAAAAAGGGAAAACTTTACCCTGAAATTATTTTCTGAAAGAAATACCTTTGAGCTCTAATTTTATACTGAAACAAAATGATAAATTGGATCTCCGCTTCGAACAGTAAATTTTGGTCTATTTTAAAATCCGAGTTATTATTTATTTTGTAAAACTCCATTTAAACTGTAATATTAGTAAGTTAAGGTCAGATTTACGAATCACGAAATATTTTTTCATTAGCTTTGAGTTATTTTGGCATTCCACAAATAAATTATTACTCACAAAATATATTAATGTACACTAATAAATATTTACCTCATACTGCAAAGTAGCACTAATTTCCATATTGGCTACTAAATGTGAGGTTTTGATTAATTGAATCGGAATTCACTTTTTGGTAATAGCTATCAATAACATTTTACCAGAAAGAAAATCAAAATAGATTTTTTTTAAATAGTAGTATTTACGAAGTAAAATTTAAATACAAAAAAATGAGCAACATTTTGAGTGTGTCCAAATACTTGTTCACGAAATCTGGATTATCTCCAATTACAGGAGTTATTTTCATATTATTTTTTGACATCTCATCAAAGATGAAGAAGAATATGGAAGTCTGGGCATTTACGGGGCTGACGACCGTCATCAAGAACAAGGTTTCTAAATTGGTTCATATATAAAGAACTTCCAAGAATTTGAGTAGTGTGGTTGTCAATAATGGGTAGAATAGGTGAATGTTACACGTGTGTAAAGTGATCACTTAAACCAGCCGATGACGGTCGTCAGCCCCGTAAATGCCCAGACTTCCATATTCTTCTTCATCTTTGATGAGATGTCAAAAAATAATACAAAAATATGAGGTTTTGCATTTGATTTCTATCTTAAAATGATATTTTTAAGTGTTGTGTCGAATGTACCAAAAATAATTTTAAATAAATAAGTTTTGTAATTGTAAAGATCTCTGCTACATATTGGAGATTACCAATAGTGAGTAAAAAATATTTTTGCAATTTTTAAAATATTCTGTTGGTTTTCCATTAAATAAATAATCAAGTTACAATCTTTCAAAGTTAATAATGCTTTTAAGTCAAAATAAACCGTTTTCAAATTATCTTTTACTATGTTTGTAGTACCATTTATTGAAATCGTGTGTGACACGTGTTTCGATGCATAATACATACATTGTAATACGGTTTTCGATAATGTTACTGAATGCACAGAAACACGTGTTATAATCAAATTTTAAATAAAAAAGATTTACCAAATAAAGGGTTAAATTTTTATTTATTTATTTATTAACGTTCAGGATTATTCGTATTTAATGGCAACGTGACGTTTTGTACCGCATTCCGGAGTCCATCATCTAGACTCTAGACTGATCACGTCCAACCTCTCAAAGGGATATTAGAAAACTTCAAATAAAATGTAATCATTTTACTTTTACTTGACTATTTGCTTCGAGTTGAAAAGCTTATTTCGTTTCATCAACTTTTATAATACATTTCTTTTGGGGACCCAAGCCGTTCAGAATACATACAAAATATAAATATATGTACATTTTTAAAATCAAAATAATTTTGGTTTCTCAACATGGGTAAGGACGGTTATTGACATGGTTATATGAATGTCTGGTATAGAAAGGGCTAACAACTTGTCGATGGCTGGTCAAAGTACTTTAAATCACTTTAAACATTCACCATTCTACACATTACTAAAATTTCGAATATTTATACATTTGCTTTAAGTAATAATACAATTAATATATATGGTGAAAACGTCACTAGCGACATCTATGGTTATAATTTTTAAGAAAGTAAGTAACTATGAAGTTTCAATGAGTATGTAATACTTTTTTACGAATTATCTCACATAAAAAAAAATATCTTAAATTTTATAAGACTAGTTATATTTATAATTGTTATGAATGTAACTTTTATAAAAGTTGTTATTTTACGACTGGTTTCAAATAACTTACAATGATGTACATAAGTAATTTTTTTTCAAGATAACATATATATTTTGTTAATAACTTTGTTACCTATATTTTTAGATTTTCAAAATCTTTGTTCACGTATGTTGATTTATCAAACTTATGAATTTTCATCAAGAATTTCTAAATATTTTAATGTTTATTTTTTAAAAACCTTATAATAATAAAATAATTAAGAAAGATGTGTTGAGATAGTTTTGACACATGAATCGAATGAGTGAAGAAATAACGGTTAAACAAATTAATGTGCAAATATGTTGGTAAAAGCAGAGGAAGACCGAGAAAAACTTTAAATGATCAAGTATAATATTTTAAAGACATGAAAGTGGTTAGGTCAGAAAACTGAATAATCACCGGGTATGTGTGATAAGATGCATGATAGGAGTAGAGGTGAAGATCGTTTGCAAATAAAGATAAGTGTGGCGTTCTATTCTCTCTGCCCACTCTTGCGGGGAATCGGCATGATAGTTAGTTAGTTAGTTTAATATCGTACGGCATATTTAAAAAAGTAATTTGAATAATTTATTAAAGCGCCATTTTCGTACAATACTTCTTCAAAGGAGCCTAAGCTTTATTTTTTTAACTTTTTTTTTAAACACAGCATTTTTGAGTAATCAGTTAATGGTAAAAAATATGCATAGATCATTCGCTGAGTTTTTCATTAAAAAAGGATCCCATTAACTTCTCAATTGATCTATCTACTATATAAGATATCAATCACACTTTTACCAGCTTTCCTCAACAGCTTTTTGTGAATCTCCTCTTTTTTAAACTCATTGATTTAAGTGAATATAGAATTGAGAGAAAAATGAACCACCCTGTAATCCTATATCCGAATGGGAATTGTTTCAGGTGGCTCGTATCTTTCATGGGAAGAGGGATGCGCGATTCAATGATTGGATTTGAATGTGAAATAAAAGAGATGATATGATTAAGGTGCGGGTATTTCTAGAACCACCCTGATTTAGGGGTAGCAGTGCTTTAGAAGAGAATATAATGTACTTAATTATAGTTATTTTTTTTAATAAGAAAAAAATTATGTAAATCTTAGTCGTACAGGAGAAAGCGACCAACTAACAAAACGTAAAATGTTCAGGAGGGCCATTTAAGTCACTTTTGCTTGGCAAGAAAATAAACATCCATGCAGTTAGTTGTTTTTAACAAATCATTATACTATATATTATTTCGAGAAATAAAAAAAATTGTGTTTTGATCCACTCACATTTTTATTAACCAACTAGTTTCGGCAACGACCTGTTGCCCTCTTCAGGGTTTAATTTATGACTATTATCATATCATAAATAAGAGTCATAAATGAATATTATAAGTCATGAATATTATGAGTCATAAATTAAACCTTGAAGAGGGCAACAGGTTGTTGCCGAAACTAGTTGGTTAATAAAAATGTGAGTGGATCAAAACACAAAGTATTTTTATTTCTCGAAATAATATATCAATATGATCCACAAAGTTAATGCTTTCAATATTCAAAACATTACTTACAAGTTTAAAATACTTTGGGATTTTGTCAGGGTAATATTAAGCTAGTAAGCAATCAATTAGTCAATGATCACGTTTTTGTAAAAAATGCACTTGGTCACTCTCTCCTGTATGACTACAATATGTTATTGGTATGACAAATGTTTCACTCAAGAATCTTTCGTATTTTGTGCAATATTATCCAATATATCAAGGAGCTGTCAATCGTTTGTAGAATGGTGATTGTTATACGTTTGTAAAAGTGAAAAGTTAACCAGCTTATGACAGGTCATAAGCCCTGTTAATGCCCAGACATCCATGTTCTTCGTCTTGAGATATTAAAAAAAATGTAAAAATAACTCCTAAGTATAGAATTCTCAGCAGCATTTTGAGTGTGGGCAAATATTTGTTCACAAATCTGGATCATCTCCAATTATAGGATTATTTTTCATATTATTTTTTGACATCTCACAAAAGATGAAGAAGAATATGGAAGTCTGGGCAATTACGGGACTGATTATTTCATACTCTTTGTCATCGTTGGTGAGATGTGATTTCTAAACAAGTATTTAGATACACTCAAAATTTTGTGAATAGTTTAATTAATTTTGGAGAAATATTTTTTTTTCAAACAATACAGAGAGAAAGATTTTTTTCAAACAATACGACTACAAAAAGAAATTAAAAAATCATCCCATACTAAAAAAAAAGTAGTTTAATTGATTTAAAAAATCTTATTTTTAAAGACTTCCATATTCTTATTCGTATTTCATACGTTGAGATGTCAAAAAATTGTAAAAATAGTTCCTAAGTATAAAAACCCAGATTTGTGACTTTTACGAATATATTACACATTAAAAATTTTATTGTTTATAAAAATGTTGTAAAAAGTTTAAATAATTAAAAAAATCTTATTTCTAAAGACGTCATTATTCTACATCTACGTCGAAATGTCAAAAAAAATAACACAAATTTATGGATAATTATTTTGTGTAAAAATAACCTGGATTTATGAAGTATTTGAAAACTTTCAAAAAAATATATATAAAAAAAATCACAACGTATTTTTATTAAAACTGAATTCTGATTTATTGATTTCAAGTCCATTTTTTACGTCAGTGTAAAATGACTATGTATGAAACGCAAAGCTCGAAAATCAATCGGTAAAATCGTACACAATTTATAACGTCAAATTGCTATCCAATTTTCTCCTCGCGTCACTTTTGTGCATCTAGAAGGACCAAAGACAATTTCATCTTCTTCGCATTCACAACACAACTCGAGAAATATTGTTTGGCGTCATGCTAAATCCCTCACTGAAAAATCTACCTACAGACGTATGTATCAGGAATGCATGTCTCGTTATTATTGCATTTCTAGTATAATGCATTGGTTTTGCCAGGAGAATACTAAGATGTTGCAATGCTCTTTGAAATAATGGAAAAAAATAAACGCAAACATATAATGGTACGATTCTAGAACCTGCACCTCATAATGCGGGGAACGAGCATAATGCCTATTTTCATATGTTTTTCCTTATTTTTTTATTCAACAAAAACAAACGTTTTTATAGCTTAAAATTTACTCATTTGCTTCCGTAATTAGTTTTAAAGTTTAAAAAAATATGCAAAGTATAAAATACACTAAATTTGATGATTAAAAACCCTTATCCGCACCCCAACGGTGCATAGGGCAGTGCATCATAAAAACGCAGTGGTTATCTTGATCGTAAACACATGAAGGAAAGGTGATCAGTCCTCCGCTTCAGGTACCAGTCGAGGGTAATATTGAATAAATATTTAGAGTGAAAAAATCACTTTTATTTATTTGATCCCCCCTGAGGATCGAACCCGGGACCTCCAGAAAGGTAGCCGACCGTGCTGACTCTTACACTTCGGAGGTGAACATTGGTGTAAATTTGATGACTACCCGCTTCTAAAGCGGTAATTTATTACTAATTTAAGCAAAGGGAAAAAGGGGTAAATCGGGACATAGGACGACCGTAAACAATATAAATACTATGTTTGAATTTATAAGGAAAAATGCGTAAAAATTAATTTTGACTGGGATACGAACACAAAAAAAAATATAATGAAAAAACAACTATTTAGTTTTTTCCACATATATTTTATTTGATCAGTGACCGGGTTTTGTTGTTACCGACATCATCAGACTGGTGTGGAAACCCGGTCACTGATTGAATAAAATAAAAGTAGAAAAAAAAACAAAAAGTTGTTTTACTATTTCTAAACTTTCTGTTATACACACAATAAGACAGAGGTTTAAGAC
The DNA here is from genome assembly GCF_059751285.1 of Brachycentrus maculatus. Lineage (NCBI taxonomy): Eukaryota > Metazoa > Arthropoda > Insecta > Trichoptera > Brachycentridae > Brachycentrus > Brachycentrus maculatus. Next base: position 741,391 of record NW_028280757.1, on the reverse strand, counting down.
CATGATTATACATAATTTTATTATGGAAAGAGATATTATACAAGATTGTACATAATTTTATTATAGAAATAGATTTATGAACGTGTGAAAGGGATATTAGGCTTACAGAAAGTAAAACACTTCCAAATATTGATATGAATAGTTTTGAACTAGAATCCTTGTTTAAGGCTTCAATTGTTATCGTCTAAAATATCTGACCTTACGTTTTGATAATTAACGTTTATTTAACGTTCATCCACGAGTAAACTGTCATTACCTTGCAGCAATCAATGGAAAATATAAAAATCTCTTTAAGAAGAAGATACTTTAAACGATATCATTGAACTGGGTACTTAAAAAATATCGTTAAACGAAGCAGTTGGAATAATGTCACCATTTTGAAAGAATGCGTATACTTCAGTTCTATTAAACAACGGTTACATAGCGATTATAATATACTTAAGAAAATTGTATTTTTAAATGGATGAAGAGATGGTACAGGCGTGCAAAGAGTAGGCAGCAGAAAAAACAGACTTTTAATTGATGTTCAAATCTTATCACAGATGACTTTCATTCAAGTATCTAAAGTATTATAAAATGTGTCGTGTTGTAGTAAAACGCATATTTCCTTACTATTAATAATACCATGATATTACTACTCTGAAGGGGTAGGCAGATAGCATGAACATCACACTCTTCTGTCCTGACATTCTGATTCTATCCTCCTTCACATCCATACATCAAGTCATACGTGCCCTCCGATAACGTAAAGTTTTGACACTACTAGATTTGAGGTTCTCATTGATCTAGTCGTGTCTTTTTCATCCCTCCTCATTCTGTTTTATCGTTCACATTCGCCAAATATACTTGTAATATCTAAGTTATTTTCTCGTAATCCATTCACTCCGCATATCTAAACGACCTTTAAGAAATTTTCCTTATATTTTAAATGATTATTAATTTAAGTTTAACTTAGTAAATACAGCTATTTCTTAAAATCTATTGTGCCACATGCTTCGATGCATTCAGCGTCATTTTCATACACCAGTGTTTGAAAATGATGCAATATAATATTTTAAGACAATTTTCTATAAATTTTTTTTAAATATATGTGCAGCGTCATAAGATAAATGATATGTTTGTAGGAGTTCCAAAAAATAGTAGAATTTTGTCAATTATTGTGAGTGTTTCACGTGTGTAAAATGATCACATAACCAGCCTATGACAGGTCTTAAGGACTGTAAATACATGGTATTTCATATTCTTCTTCATCTATGTTGAAATGTCAAAAAAAATCAAATAAAAAATTCTCTCTTCTGATACATTGTACAAAATAGCAATATTTTGGTATTTGGTATAGTGTTTAACTTTCATGAAGTCACTTTTTTGTCACTTGTCAAAATAGATTATAAGAAATAGTGGTATTTACTTAAATTAAAAATTGATAGATTTTACAACTAAGTGATCCAACAACCGAATCAATCAATGAAACTTTCAATTATCCCCTACACTCTTTTCTTTTATCTTCGTTTTTTTTTTAAAGAGAAATATAAGTGTTTTTTTAAACTTTAATTTCGTACTATTTCTGTGAACCTAAGCGCCTCATAATTAGAAATATGTTTCAAATTGTGGTAGAGTGTATTCGAACCGAGAAACTCTGACTCAAGAGTCTGCAACACTAACCACGGGACCACAACCCGACACAATTTCTTAAAATCTATTGTGAGATGTCTTTATTATCTTATTTTCAAACACCAGTGTTTGAAAATGATGCTGAATGCATCGAAATACACGTCAAAATAGATTTTTTTAAAGTTGTATTTATTAAGGAAAACTTAAATAAAAATTGAAAGATTTTACCACAACGTCAGTGCCGAATCAATTAACGAATCTTTTCAATTATCCTTAGTTCAGCTTTATATAGCCTTGTATATCCTTTTTCATATCTTCGTTTTAAATTTTCCATATACTTTTTTTCCATTAAACTAGGCTAGGCACTACTTGTGTGCCTATATAGAGCGCACGCCACTGGTAAGATGGTAAGTACGGAACTTGTGTAGTTTGTAGTAGGGCTTACTTTCAATGTATACTCGCTTAATAGCACAAAGCATGAACTTAAAAAAATGGCACAGAAAAGAGCATATTCCGAGTGGAGAGGAACTAAATTGTATTCAGCAAAAATGTGCACTACACATGCGAGCACATATTCTCTCCAAAGCACTTCGGTCTACTTCAGTAAAACCCAGTTGACATTTCGCCGTAGAAACTCATGTTGTCTCTACTGCAGGTGTATATAAATCAACATAAGGAGCTTTGTAACTTTTATATACAAATATACATATTTTATATTGTATATTTACACATAATTTTTTTTTTCGAAAAACATACTTTAAAGACAATTTCAGTAGTATTTTTTTTAAACATTTGTGCCGCGTCAAGAGATAAATGATATGTTTGTAGAATTTCAAAAAAAAATTGTAGAATGTTGTTAATTATGGTGAGTGTTTTACGTGTATAAAGTGATCACTTAACCAGTCTATGATGGGTCTTAAACCCTGTAAATACACGGACTTTTATATTCTTCTTCATCTATGTTGAAATGTAAAAAAATAGTAGAATGTTGTTAATTATGGTGAGTGTTTCACGTGTGTAAAGTGATCACTTAACCAGTCTATGACGGGTCTTAAAACCCTGTAAATACACGGACTTTTATATTCTTCTTCATCTATGTTGAAATGTAAAAAAATAGTAGAATGTTGTTAATTATGGTGAGTGTTTCACGTGTGTAAAGTGATCACTTAACCAGTCTATGACGGGTCTTAAACCCTGTAAATACACGGACTTTTATATTCTTCTTCATCCTTGTTGAAATGTAAAAAAAAAACAGGAAAAATTTATCCTTTTCTAAAATAGCAATGTTTTGGTATTTGGTACAGTGTTTAACTTTCATAAAGTCACTTTTTTTCAAATATAACAAAATAATATAACATCCTACAAAAAAATTACACAATGTATTGTGATTACTTAAACTAGCCAATGTCGGACCTGTAAATGTCCTGAAATCCATATTCCAAACTTAATAACTTTTTAGTCGAGCAGTGCATTAAAAATATTTTTGTATAAAAAAAAAACAAACAAAGTAAACCAGTTAACCATCACGCCGCTTCTTCACGGTGATAGGAAGAGAGGATAGAATGCCTCACCTCACCTGTTCTACGTTCGTGCATCTCCTTAAATAAATAAATAAATAAAAATAAATAAATAAATTATACAATACATACTCGCTGATTATTTCGACTCCTGACCTGACCATATTAGAATATTTGAAACACTTGTTCTTGCCAAATTTTTCTAGGTGTTCCTTTGCTTATATTTCCAACCACATTCACCTCATAAGTTTTCCTTTTTGCAAGAAAAATAATACTTCAAATATCATTCATAAAATCAATTGATATTTCTGTAGCTCTGAAAATCATGTTTGCTATACATACGATTATGAAAAACATATTGTAGTAAAAGTTTAACTCAAACGAATTTTGCATGTTGTACTTAAAATATAAATAAAACCTTAATTATTGTTAAGGACATTTATAATACGTCTAAATAAAATGAGTAATAAAATACATTTTGTACATAATTAAAATAAGTCATTGCGTCGTGTTTAAAATACAACCCATAAATTTTCATAACGCTCCGACGCCATTATCAAGCGAATAGTTATTATTTTAATACGTTATTATCTGTAAATGGGCCCTTATATTTGGGGGAGGTTTACGAAGATGTGTTGGGGCTCATTTCGGAAGCTCATAATATACCACTTTATTCGTCGTAACATGGAAATCACATTAGATTTAACAGCGAATATTTTGCGAAAATCCATTTATCCATATAAAGAAATATAACGATACACACAATGTTAATTCGAGATCCATCGGTAGCATGGAAAATCAATTCAAGAATTAATTCCATTTTCCAGATATTTAACAGAATAGTGTTTTTCGTCTGTGTTTTTTATTGTTTTGTATAAAAACAGCCATTGTTTGGTCAAAATTGTGACGAAAATAAATATTCAATTTAAGTTGTTTACTGACATTTAGTGCTACACTTATATAATAATATATAATAAAACCCGTATCCGCACCCCAATGATGCATAGGGCACTGTGTCATATAAACGCAGTGTTATCTTGATCGTTTACACATGAAGGAAAGGTGATCAGGCCTCCGCTTCAGGTACCAGTCCATGGTAGTATTGAATAAATATTACAGTGAATGAATCACTTATATTTATTTTACCCCCCTTAGGAATTGAACCCGGGACCTCCAGAACGGTAGCCGAGCGTGCTGACCATTACACTACGGAGGCGGACACTTATATAATAAATCAAATTCTATATATTTTTTAAACAGTTTTATTATATTTGACTAGTGACCGGATTTCATCATTACTGACATCATTAGACTGTTGGGAGGCTGGAAAAAAATCCTACGATTAATACACAACAGGGCAGGTGTTGAAAACAACGATTTTTTTTAAAATAATGATTTCGGATTAAATAATGATTTATTTTTTATGTTTTAGTTGACATAGTTGTATTTTTATTATTATTGTGATTTTAACTGTGAGGCAAATAAAGTTTACGCTACATGACTAGAGAAGTACTATTTTAAGAAATAAAACAGGAAAAATAATTAAAATATTCTGTTGAATTTGAGCAGATAAAAATAATATTTATTTATTTACTATTAGTTAACTTTTCACTCGGTAAATACCACTTTGTTTTAAAAATTTATTGTGATACTTATTTTCATGCAAAACGCATCATTTTTAACAAGCTTAATTATCCGAAATGTATTAAAAAACATGTCATAATAATTTTTAAGAAAAAATGGTGTTGAAATTAAAATTTAAATTAGATAAATATTATCACAATGTGACTGCCGAATCAATTAATAAAATTTATAATTTTTCAATATTATAATTATATTATTGTACATACATATAAACCCAAAAGGTTTTATTTATTCGATTAGTATCTGTTTATCTGCGATAGGTAGCTGCCGACTTTCATTAGCTTCTAGAAAAATCTCCAGCGTACAACTTCCACGTCAGTTGTTCTAGTTTTCTCTCCAGTAATTGTTCTATACTTTTCTTTACTTTTCTACGTATTCTTTCATTCTCTACTGTTTTCTGATTTCGCTGAAACCATTAGATTGGATTCCCTGCCTAATACCTCTCCACCCGACTGACTATATTGGCGTAACTAGAACCAATCTTTTGTAATCATCTCAATGAAGACCTAAGAAAATACTGCAAACAGCGTTTATTAAATTCTGGGTACAATTGACCGTACGAAAAGCTGAATGTGGTAAACATTTATAAAGCGCCGTTTTCGTCAGAAATCAACTCCGCACACGATGGTGCATAGGGCATAGTATTAACGCAGTGTTATCTTGATCGTTACTTACATGAAGGCAAGGTGACCACTCTTGCGCTTCAGGAACCAGTCCATGGTTATATTAAGTAAATATTAAAGTGTAAAATCACCAACATTTGTTTTCACCCCCTCCGTACTGGAGGTCCCTGGTTCGATTTACGAAGGGGGTCTAATAAATATAAATAATTTTTTCACTCTAATATTTAATCAATATTACCCTGGACTGGTACCTGAAGCAGAGGACTGATCATTCATCCTTCGTATGTTAAAGATCAAGAAAACACCGCGTTTATATGATGCAGTGACCTATACACCATTGGGTGCGGATAAGGGTTATATATATATATATATATATATATATATATATATATATATATATATATATATATATATATATATATATATATATATATATATATATATATATATATATATATATATATATATATATATATATATATATATATATATATATATATATATATATATATATATATATATATATATATATATATATATATATATATATATATATATATATATATATATATATATATATATATATATATATATATATATATATATATATATATATTATATATATATATATATATATATATATATATATATATATATATATATATATATATATATACATACATATATATACATATATATATATATATTAAGATAGATAGATAGTAAGCTACTCATAAATTGTAAACACGAAGACATTGCTCTGAAACAAGTCATTGTGCCTGAGATAATCGCCGTGAGTGCCGGGGAAGGGTTGGAGAGACAGATGGTGAAACTTCTCAAAGGGGATGACCGGGACTCGAACGATACATCCTCCCAGCTTCCTTTGTGCAGGCACTCGTGTACACGGTGCACACTACTCTGCCCGGCCGGCATGACACATCCACCGCACGAACACCACTGGGAAGGGGACAAACGGGCTAAATGGACCGAGGAATGAAATTTTTTCACTATTTGTGGAGGTCCTCACCAAAAGGATGCATTTTCATTATAAATTCGTCCAATATATCGCATTTGACTGCATTCAGTCTACTCTCATCCTTCTTTTGCCAACTCCTGTATATTTAATATATTTTTTTTATATTCTTTCTAGAGTCGATTATTGTAGCAGTATATACACGGGTCTACCAAACAATAAAATAACTACTGCAATCAGTGTTAAACGCAACAGAGATTTTTGGAATTTTTAAATTTAGCTACATCACCCCACTACTTCACAAATTGCACTGGTTAAGTTTTCCCGATAAGGTTGAGATAAACTCTGCCTACTCATGTATGAATCAATACACATTATCACTCCAGAGTATCTAAAAGAGAAGTGAATTCCAGATAAATTGGTCGATAGACATCTCACGCTTCGATCAGCTACAACAACTGCAATTGGCAAAGTGATCTTACCAGCGCACTAAATTTGGCGAGCGTGCCTTTGCTGTTATGGGGCCGATTGCGTGGAATGCTCTTCCACCAGTGGTTAGAAATAGTGAGAGTGAGATGATCTTTAGAAAAAAATAAAAACATATTTGTTTGCTAAATCGTTTCCACCAAGATATTTTCCCCAATTCATTCACAGTGAAGCGCCCTTGAGGTAGTTTTTTTACGAAACTGGCGCTATATAAGTTATCCAAATTTATTATTATTATTTTTTGATTTATAACAAAACAAGAAATTACTGTTTTTTATTATTTTTCTTTCATCAACCTTGCATTCATTCCTTTTCGATAATTCTAACATCTATCATACATACCTGATACCAGAAATATATACCCGACTTCCCCTTTAGCATTGTGCGCAGTGTAATGTATATTGGCTAGAGGTGTATATCACGGTACAGACATTGTGAAGGAACGTTCAGTTCTAATGTTCACTGTGTTCCAATCATCAAATATAGCTACGAAAATGTATAGTATCTTCTTGTAGCAGTCGTAACCGACATTTTTGAGGAATTCCTGTAAGAAAAAGTGATATGATCTAATCATGAAATATATTAACAATAATTTTTAAGGCTTAAAATATCTATTTACGAAAGATGATATAAAAATAAAAATATTTCGCGAAAGAAGGCATAGGTGATTATTTATACAATATTTTAGATGTGTCCAAATCCTTGATATTATATATTTTTAAGCGTTTCTCTTGAATAACGCTTACTCAAATCAACTATAAGTACTGTCGAGAACTCGCACATGAAGCAACGTATGAATCATGTCATATTATATATGTACATGTCATATTATTATATATATGTCATATAAAAGGGTTTTTTGCAGAAAGGTTTACTGTTTCATAATAATATCTAATAGGTTAAAGAAATTAATTATTTTTCAAGGCTTGCTCGATATCCAATACACATATACATATATATATATATAATATATATATATATATATATATATATATATATATATATATATATATATATATATATATATATATATATATAAATATATATTTTTATATATATATATATATATAAATATATATGTATGTATATATATATATATATATAAATATATATATATATATATATATATATATATATATATATATATATATATATATATATATATATATATATATATATATATATATATATATATATATATTTATATATATAAATATTTATATATATATATATATATATATATATATATATATATATATATATATATATATATTTATATATTATATATATATATATATATATATATATATATATATATATATATATATATATATATATATATATATATATATATATATATATATATTCAATAACAATAACACTGCGTTTATATGATGCAATGCACCATCGGGTGCGGATGAGGGTTTGAAGATATATATGAACATATATGAGTTCTAAAATGTTGAGTAATGTGATTGTTAGTTATGGGTAGAATGTTAAATGTTGCACAAGTATAAAGTGATTATTTAAACCACCCTATAACAGGTCGTAGTCCCTGTAACTACCCAGACCATAATCTTCTTCATCTACTTTGAGTCATCAAAATGTAGTTAGTTACAGATTATTCTACCACGTTACAATGTTGCCTTCGATCGGTAAGCAGGAGACGGCAAACGAAATGCGGTGAACTATTTACCCCCAAGTGCAAGCATCCCCTAGGTGAGGGTGCACTAAAGCTCCTTGCGCTAAAGTAAGTGCGACACGAGTACCGGGAACTTGCGGTCGGCCGCTTTCAGCGTGCCAACTCAACTCGACATTGTCTATCTGTGTTTAAAAACTGTGAAGTGGGGGAGGATGTCCTCGTTTTAATGTGAGCTTTACGTGACGCGAGTTTTATAACGAAGAAGTTGAAAGCGATATATATGAGCTTTGATCGGTCGCTGGTGCAACCACTTGAAATGCGACGTTGGAAAATTAAAGCGTCTTAAATTAATGTGACATTCATGTTTATGATATATCGCTCATTCCTTTCAAGAACGTCATAAATCAAAAATCATCAATTTTCAGTCATGCATGTTTTCAGAATGCTCAGAAAATGTACTATATCCCAGCAAAAAAGGCATATTTTTTACTTAATATTTACCCGCTACAGGGCAGAAAATGTTGTTTTTGCATTTTGAAGAAAAGGTATTGTTTAATTATTTTTTTTACATATCCTAAATATTTTTCAAATGGAAAAAAAACATTCAGGTTTTACCTAAATAGATCAGTTGCACAGTAAAAAGTTCAAAAAGTGGCTTGATATTTACTTTTAATACATTGTATTGTATTTTTAAACATTAAAAACGATCTCCTGAAAAATCAGTTTTTTGGTTTATGACGTTCTTGAAAGGAGATGTTTGTTACATAATTAATAAGAATATTATTCTGTGCATTGTTTTTAGTAGTGTGATAAAAAAAAAATTGATTCGGCAGTCACTTTGTGGCAAAATCTATCCAATTTTAATTTAAGTGTTTCTAAGTAAAAACCACTATTTCTTAAAATCTACTGCAACACGTGTTTTGATCATTTTCGAACAGCATATTTAATCAGTGTTTGAAAATGATGCGGAATGCATCATCAACTGATGCATTTCGTAAAAAAATAAATATTTTCGTTCGTTAGTTTTAATTTTTACCAGAAGATGAAAACATCTGTAAGTTTTCAAAACCAGTCAAATATATGAATAAAACTCATTAATATACCACATATTCAAGTGTTTAATTTATAAAAAAAAAATTAGATTTTACTCTAGTTAGTAGTGTAGCTGAATTTTAATTGTTTAATTCAATGTATTGATTCATTGTTTCTATAAATATATAGAGATATTGTATATACATTTATAATCATTTTGTTTTTTGTTGCCGTGAAAAATAATTATTTAGTAGTGTCGTTTTTAAATGTTAAAATCACCGTAAATTGCAAAGCGCCCTTGACGTATTTTCTCCACAAAATGGCACTATATTCATTTTCCAATATATAATTAAATAGAGGGGCGAAAAACAGTTTTTTTGATCCGGTCACACCAAGTCTATAAGAAGTGAACAAATTACCTTTTACAAATACATATAACATATATTTGGTTACCACAACCAAGGTGGATTTTTTTCCACCTTTCGAAAACTTTTCAGGTTGAAATCAGAAAATCGTCCATTCTAGCTTTATTTTACACAAGAGAGTTCACAAATCGCACATCGTAAGAACAAAGAAACGAAAAAAATACTTTTATTGTTGATCAATTTTATTTATTTTTCGCAAGTAACACATTTCTCTGAAATAAAGGACAGATTTGAAATATAATATAATGTCAGCAGTACACAAAGGTCGAAATCGCATTTTTCGCTGTTGTCAAAATTAGATTGTTTTGAATTATAAAAATTCAAAGAATCTTTATCTGATTTTTTACATTTTGATACAGATAACAAATGTATGGCTAAATATGTACGAGTACCAAAAGATTTGAATATCTTAATTCCAATGGTGACAAATAGAAATGACTCAAAGATAAAAAACCATTTAAATATGCAAAGGACCATTTTTATTTTTTAATATAAATGAACATGGATAGTTAAGAGAACGAAATTTTCTCATCAATAGGTGAAAATACAATCTGAAGAATGTGGTGTTAAGAAGAATCTGAAATTATACAAGTGTTTTATATTTTTATATAAATCGTCATATTATTCCACAAAGTTAAAACCAAATCAATAAATATGAAGTGTTTATTCTTTTTAACCATTATTTTCATCAAATGGTGCATAAGGCACTGTATCGTCCAAAAGTAGTGTTATCTTGATCGTTAAACACACGGAGGCCAATTCTATTCAATTCAATTCCCAGGTGGTCAATTCTGCATCTCAGGTACTAGTCCAGAGTAATGTTAAATAACAGTGAAAAATGACATACTTATTTTGATCCCCCTGGGAAATGAACTCGGGACCTCCAGCACAATAGTCAAACACACTGACCACTTCGCTACATAGGCGGACAAATAAGTCCATTAAAAACTATGCGTTTTGAGGTGTTTGGAAATGTGGAACGAATGAGTGAAAAAGAAAGGAAAAACAATATTTGGAATGAACCTAACCTAACATAACCTTACCTAACCTAACCCAACCCCGTGTCCGCGGGCGCCATGCTGCCCGCGGAACGATTCGTATTTGCCCGCCACTATTCGACAGACATAATTTTTTAATAAACAATGTGAATTATTTATATTTATTTGTTAGTTTTATTTTTTTGAGCGCCTAGGTTTATTTAATGCGTTCGTTCGTTTGCGATATTGTATGTATGAGTGGTTTCTTTGCTGACTTACTGCTACTTAAAAATAAGTCGATTGAAAATAGGTGGCGCCCGCCACCTTGCTTATATTTTACATAGAATGTGCAGTAGAATACGAAAGGTTGGGAACCCCTGCTCTAGAGGCACGCAGTGGCATTCCTGAATGTGTTTCAGACAAATAAGCGATACCGAGAATTCTATGAAAATAACATGTTTTGTCAATATTTGAGAGCTGTATCAGATCTGTTTGTATATTTAACACGGCAGAATGTTTACGGGGAAGCGTATAACATTGAGATTCGTGACAGATTACTATTATTCGTGTATGTGAATATCGGTCGAATAGACCACGAATGTGAATTGTTATATACAATACATACAAGATACGGAAAACATATAGAGAAACGAAAACAAACAAAAGCAGAAAAATAGGTTTTTTTCTTGAGTTTCAAAACTACACGTTTAAGGGCATAGTAGCTGGAAAGCTTAGACTTCCATTTTCTTTCATATAAAAGGGCAGAATGATACATGTTTGATATCAAGTTAAGACACCTTGAAATTGACATCTCATCCATAGAGTGAATAATCCAGTGTCCGATATAATAATATCGATTGATTTGGTATTAGCTTTGTTGATCGACAGGTTGATTTTTTTAATAAAACACTCGTATTAAACCACTAATTAAGTTTTATTTCACACGACTAGTTTCTTAGTTGATCACAAAAAACACACAAAAAGATCACAAAGCTTTTTATAATCAGCTGTCGGTGAAAACATCTGTCGTCTTCGAAACTAGTCATAAGTGTTAAATTTTTAATAATCTGATAATATAATGATATAATCTGATATTATTTTTTGACATCTCATCAAAGATGAAGAAGAATATGGAAGTCTGGGCATTTACGGGGCTTACGACCGTCATAGGCTGGTTTGAGTGATCACTTTACACACGTGTAACATTCACCAATTCTACCCATTATTGACAACCACACTACTCAAATTCTTGGAAGTTCTATATATATGAACCAATTTAGAAACCTTGTTTATGAATCACTAAAACTTCACTAGAGACATCTATTGGTGAGATGTAAAGAAGCTTTTTAGTATTTGGACACACTCAAAATGTTGTATATAATCTGATAATAAATAATATAATATATATATTGAAGACTCTAAGGAGCATATCTGGCAAGAGTCTATAAGACAGAATAAGGAACACCAGGATAAGAGAAATATGCGAGATCGAAGGTGTCGTTAGGTGGGGAAGATAACGAAGACAATGATATGCGCACGTGAGGAGAATGGAACCATCCAGACTCACCCACATTGCACTGTACGGCCCAAGGTAGACGAATCCCGAGCAGACGATAAAAGAGATGGATTAACAGCTGGGAATCAACATCACAGGAAACTAATTAATCTTAAAAACAGGCCACGAGGCCTACACCAAGCAGAAGAAGATAATATATGATATTTTTCTCAAATTTGTGTTTTTGAAAAAAATTGTATTTTTATTGAATGTTTTTCGCAGATACTTTGTGGCACATTTTATGAACTTTATAAAATAAAACAACCGTGTTTTTAACCACTTTTTATTGGTACATTTTTTCCAACCGGTTAATTAACTATAACCTAACTATGAGTATTTCAATGTTTTTGAATTAGTTAATAAACCCTGATGATGACAAGGTTTTTATCGAAACCGGTAGGAAAAAATGTACCGATAAAAAAGTGGTTAAAAACTGAGTTGTTTTATTTTATGAAGAAAAAAAATGTTTTTTTATTATTTACACAAATATTTCAAATTCATACAATTTCTGTGAGCCTAAGCGGCTCATTATATGTATCAAATTGTGGTAGAGTAGGTTCAAACCGAGAAACTCTGACTTAACACGACACTAAGAGAAATCTACGTCTGGTTCTAATACGTTTACATAATCTAGTTACGGAACTTTCTAGAATTAATAACGTTGAAAAAAATGTTGGCATGTATGTAAGCTTTGTATAACGCTTTTCACGTCTCGTGATAATGATAATTTGTTATTTGAACGTGTAACGGCCTTCTCGAATTCGTGTAATAGCCAAACTCGTTAATGACCGCTTAATGAAAGGGCTGAACGGTGTTGCCATCCAAATGATATTACAATTCGTCGCTTTATTTACAAAAAAAAACATCACATGGTTACAAAGACAGATATTACGTATACCGATGTTACGCAATTATTATTTTTTGACATCTCATCAAAGATGAAGAAGAATATGGAAGTCTGGGCATTTACGGGGCTTACGACCGTCATAGGCTAGTTTAAGTGATCACTTTACACAGGTGTAACAATCACCAATTCTACCCATTATTGACAACCACACTACTCAAATTCTTGGAAGTTCTATATATATGAACCAATTTAGAAACCTTGTTCATGAATCACTAGAACTTCACTAGAGACATCTATTGGTGAGATGTAAAGATGTAAAGAAGCTTTTTACTAAGCAGACTTCCATATTCTTCTTCATCTTTGATGAGATGTCAAAAAATAATATGAAAATAACTCCTGTAATTGGAGATAATCCAGATTTTGTGAACAAGTATTTGGACACACTCAAAATGTTGTTACGTAATTATGTGTATCATGTAATATTATTTTTGGTAAATGAAATATTTATTTTTACCACTTGAGTATTATATTTAACAAGGAAATTTTGAGCGTGTCCACATACTTGTTCACAAATCTGGATTATCTCCAATTAAAATAGTTATTTTTATGTCAAAAAATTAGTTTTTTTGGAAATGTATAAAAATATTTAATAAGATTGTTCATTCACAATTTAATCATGTTTTACCAAAAAGTGAATGCCTTAACAATAAATAAAAGAATAATTTTAATTTTAAAACACGAATATCTTCTTCTTCAAACCCTTATCCGCACCACATGGTGCATAGGACACTGAATTATATACACACAGTGTTATCTTGATTGTTAACATGTGAAGGAAAGGTGATCAGCCCTCCGCTTCAGGTATCATTCCAGGGTAATATTAAATAAATATCAGAGTGATGTTTAAATTCAGTAATATTTATTTTCACCTTCCCCAACGGCATCGAACTCGGAACCTTCAGCATAGTAGCGTAACACGCTAACTATTACACTACGGAAATGTCACAGATACATATAATATTTTCGATTTAGGACTGAGGTTAACAAGACTGAAACACAAATAAGAAAGTAAAAAATATACAAAAATTAACAAATCTTACACAAAGCAAAATTTTAAATTTAAAACAATAAACGGATATATTAAATAGGCATATAAAAAAATAAAGTGAGAAGCATATTAAAAGGGAAAAAATAAGGAAAAAAATATCACTTACACAAATATCTTTCCATGAAGTAATTTTTTAGTTCAATCATTTTGGATGCCTGAACGGGTTCAATTTGGCAGCTGGTTAATTTAGGTTTAGGCAATGTATTACGAGGACCTTGCTCCAAAATTATTACCTACAACCTTTTCCCATATTCTTCTTCATCTATATTGAGATGTCAAAAAATTGACTGAGTGGAAATAATCCAGATTTGTGAACAAGTATTTGGATACAATCAAAATGTTTTAAACAAAATAACTGGTGAAATAATAAGCCAAAATAAAACATAATAAAAAAGACATTTTCTAGCGTTTCTCAACTGTGTGAATCTAGAATTCGAACCTCACACAAATTTGTACATAAAACTGGTAAATTTCTAAGCTACATAAAAAAAAAATCAAAATCGTGTTTTCAGTTAGTCTGTTAGTTAGTTAATTAAAAAGTTATATATGGTTTATTTAAAATTGCAATAAAGACAGTCAGTGAATTTTCGCAGTGTGTTAGAAAACTTTCCATACATTTTTGTTGTCTGTTTTTTACAGTAATTCGCATTTTATTGCACATACGCAAAAACATATCAGGTTTTGTGCGAAGGTGGCGAGCTTTAAAAGCTCTGGCCAAAACATAAATCACAACAAGTGTGGAAATAAAGAGGCTTAATGGCGAATATCCGTTGTAAGCGTCACCAATTTTACAGATTAAATATACATTTTCACGACGAACTTGATGGCGTCTGTAAAATGATATTTTCTCTTTGTCGCACAACACGTGAACATAACAAGGGAGATCCAAAAGATTTGTCAAATAAAATCATGAGCGTTTTTTTTTACAAAAGAGATTAACTGAAAGTAACATTTTTTTGCCTTGCAAAGGCATTGCCAAACTATATAGAATAACTTTGATTAAAATGTTTAATTTACGACATTTTGAGTGTGTCTTAATACTTGTTCACAAATGAGTGACTAAATAAACTAAAAAGCCAAATTTAGTTGAAAATAAAAGCTGACTTTCAAAAACTTACAAGTTGGGAGTTAGGGCTTGCGTTGAAAATTAAATCAGCTTTTTACAAATATTCAAAAATAAATTTTATAAGATAGGATGCAAATTTTTATTTCACAAAAAAACATTTTTTTATCAGAGATCCTTCTATTTATATATATGCAATATGTAAAAATAGCTTCGTATGCAGAAAACCAGGTTTGTGAGCAAGTATTTGAAATGTTTTAAAAGATATAAATAATCAAACTATTTACAATATTTATTTTGCCATTTATTTTCACCATACGTAAATTTTACACAATATTTTTTTTTAAACCCTTATCCGCACCCCAATGGTGCATAGGGCACTGTCTTATAAACGCAGTGTTATCATGATCGTTTTTACACATGAAGGAAAGGTGATCAGCCCTCCGCTTAAGGTACCAGTCCATGGTAATATTGAATAAATATTACAGTGAAAATATTACTTATATTTATTTTACCCCCCTTGGGAATCGAACCCGGGACCTCCAGAACGGTAGCCGAGCGTGCTGACCATTACACTACGGAGGCGGACACAATATACCAAATGTAATAATTGTGAGATCGCCAAACGTATAATTTGATACAAATTGTTCACACCACTGTCAAATTTCTTGCTAAAATACTATATGCATTTGAAAATCCCACACTTTACACGCTAGGGTAAGAACTTTTTGAAACGCCTACATATGGTGTATTCTGACGAAAATAAATCGCAAAGTAAAGGTTGTAAATGTGCTTGTTAAATTTGTTCGCAGTGCCAGACTTCGTTATCTCCGGGGCAAACATATTACGAGATGCGAGAGGGGTGGGTTGATAATTCATACATAGGGACAAATTACAAGTATCATTTAACATATAGTCCTGTTTGGCTCGTGAACCATTTTATTTCATTTCCGAGGATATGTTTCCATTCAATTATTTATTCAAAATATCGTTACGTCCAAAGATTATACACATACACACACTAACTAACCATCACACCGCTTCCCCGCAGGGGTAGGCAGAGAGAATCGAACGCCACACCACTCAGTCTTTGCAAACATTCTTTGCCTCTTCTACATTCATGCATCTCCTCATACATACCCGACGATTATTACGACTCCTGACCCGGCCACTTTCAAGTATTAGACATACCTGATTGTGCCAAGTTTTCCTCGGTCGTCCTCTGCTTCTTTTTCCAACTACATTCGCTCCATACACACACACACACATAAATATATATATATATATATATATACATCGAACTACTCGAAACGAGTAATTCGAATAACGAAAAAAAAGAAGTGAAAAATGTGCTCCCTTAACGAGCGACATATCACATAACGAGTTACAAAGAAAGAGCAGGTTCTTTTTTCAAGACATTCACTTGTGAGCCGGGACTACCACGCCTGTCAATATAAAAAGATGTTTTCAAAAAAAATCTTATTTTGTATATTAAAAGCATTAGTATGCTAATATATTACTGTCTCCATCATTTTTGTTCGCATTGTATAATAACACTAAAAACACTACTCCATGTCTTCCGGTTTCGGACTAATCATTCCGTCGGCAGGTCAAATGTAGACTCTATTTGACTTGACCTGTAGTCTACATTTCACCTGATGATAGATGGAATGGTTATTCTGAAACCAGTAGTCATGAATAAGCGATTTTAAGTGGTATTACACCAAGTGAACAATGAATGATAAGGAGAGTATTATTTTAGCATATCACAAAGTTAAAAGTGCTTTCAATAAACACAATATGTTTCTTTTTATTGTACTTCATTTATTTTACTTTATTTAATTTTTAATTAAAAAAAGAGAAATATCACACAAATATTTCAATTTCATACTATATCTGTGAGCTTAAGCGTCTCAGTATTAGAAATAGGTATCAAATTGTGGTAGAGTGGGTTCGAACCGAGAAACTCTGACTTAAGAGTCCGCCCACGGGACCACAACCCGACACAATTTAGATACTTATTAAAAAACTCTTTATTTTTTTTTTTAATTCACTTGCCACACCATTCTTATTCCTGAAACACACATTTTATCTGTCTAATTTTTACAAATTCTCCTAATATTATGCTAAAAGCACAACAACCCTTTTAAGTGTTTCACTCCAAAGACAAATGAATGTTGAAAGGTAATTAAAAGTACCCTAATAATTCTTGTCTCAACGTGACTTGCGCCAGCCCTGAGCCAACAGGGTGGATCCGCAGTGAAAGGGTCAAATAGATTTTGAATGCCACGGTCAATAAAAGTCCTTCCGCTCTAGATAAGGGTTGCGCGAAGGGTTTAATACAGGACTGCAGTAGGGGCTGTTACATATACAACGAAATAAAAAAGGAAAACTTAACACAAAGCAATGGAAGTACTTACGATAACGAATAAAAAAAATAATTATAGGTATATGTCATTTTATCTAATTGATTGCTGAAGTATCTTCAATAATTTTACTGATTGATTCGGCACTTTGTGGTTAAATTTATGCATTTTTAATTTAAGTGTAACTTAGGAAACAGTGGTGTTAATTAAGTTACAACATTTTGAGTGTGTCCAAATGCTTGTTCACAAAATCTGGATTATCTCCAAGTACAGGAGTTATTTTCATATTACTTATTAATATCTCATCAAAGATGAAGAAGAAATTATCTGGTCAAATTATAAGCTTAATAATAAAATGAAAATGGTATTTTCTGGCGTTTCTCATGTGTGTGATTGAATCATGAATCCAGGATTCGGACCTCACATACTAATATAAGAGTTTCTGCTTAATAAAAAGCTTCTTTACATCTCACCAATAGATGTCTCTAGTGAAGTTCTAGTGATTCAAGAACAAGGTTTCTAAATTGGTTCAAATATATAGAACGTCCAAGAATTTGAGTAGTGTGGTTGTCAATAATGGGTAGAATTGGTGAATGTTACACGTGTGTAAAGTGATCACTTAAACCAGCCTATGACGGTCGTCAGCCCCGTAAATGCTCAGACTTCCATATTCTTCTTCATCTTTGATGAGATGTTAATTGAGTTAAACTTAAATTAGAAATGAAATATCCTCCTATTAAATTTAAGTTTTGTACTAACATTTCTTGATGAAACTCTATTTTACGAGTATAACAAACCTACTTTATAGTTTTTCTACTTTTGAAAGTGAAAAAAAAACTTTAAAATTTTTCAAACCCCTATCCCCACCCCAATGGTGCATAGGGCACTGCG
The DNA here is from genome assembly GCF_059751285.1 of Brachycentrus maculatus. Lineage (NCBI taxonomy): Eukaryota > Metazoa > Arthropoda > Insecta > Trichoptera > Brachycentridae > Brachycentrus > Brachycentrus maculatus. The sequence goes on along the minus strand of NW_028280757.1, from coordinate 722,631 downwards.
TCATATAAACGCAGTGTTAACTTGATCGTTAACACATGAAGGGAAGGTGATCAGCCCTCCGCTTCAGGTACCAGTCCAGGGTAATATGGAATAAATATTAGAGTGAAAAAATCACTTTTATTTGTTTCACCCCCCTGGGAATCGAAAATGGGACCTCCAGAACGGTAGCCGCGCGTGCTGACCATTACACTAAGGAGGCGGACATAAAGTAGTTGTTTAATTATATTGTAGTTTTATATGACTGTACTTGTTGGTTTTAAAAAAATAGTTTTATTTAGTTTTAATTTTTAATATAATTAAAATTTAAAATCTTTAAACATATTACATCACAACTCAATGATTTAATGTGATCAGATCTCACAGACTTGAACAATCCTGGTTGTCTCTTTAGATCGATGAATTCAATTTCGCTCAAAAATGAATTGAAAATACGCCGCAGTTGTATAAATAGAATGCGGCGTTTTTAATAAGCAACCCCACGACCCGCCCTTGAACTTTCAGTACGGATCTACATAAACACTAAATACGTTAGTACCTTTACCGTTTTTAGGTAACACTGCAGATACAGAACCCTGCGACACCTAGATATTGCTCATTCAAAATTGACGCAGTTTGCTTTATTTTGTTGATATTTTAAAAGAAATACCTGTTCATTATGGTAATAACATAAAGTATTTATTGATTTGGTAAATATATGATGTACGGAGATTTAGTTTTTTTTTTATCGCTGTTGTTAATTGTTAATTACTTAATATGCTGAGTAAGATACACACATATAATGCCAATTCTTTCCTTACCATCCATAATCTATGCAAATGAATATTTCCAGCAGATTTTAAATATTGCATAAAAGCATACAGGTACTCGCGGTTTTTAAAAATTTCAGAAACATCAATATTTAATAATCTAGATCGCTTATAATTATTACTTTCTACAACATTTGCTAAAAAATCAACCTGAAAAGTGAACATAAATTTATCAAGCTTGAAGTCATAAATAAAATATATATTTATTGATTTGGCGTTAAATTAGAAGAAAACTTTTTTAATTTATGTATTAATGTTAAATCAAACACAGATTTTTTGAATCTACTAAGTTGTATTTAATTGTTAAAAAAACACTTAAAAAATAATATTGTTATAATTGTTTCGCCTAGTTATGGCATTTTCAAACGAATGTCTTGCACATTTGTTTGAAAATGCCTAATACACCGCCTCTGTAGTGTAATGTCGCCCGGGTTCAATTCCCAGAGGGGGGGGGGTCAAATAAATACATATAAGTGAATTTTTCACTCTAGTATTTATTTAATATAACCCTGGACTGGTATCTGGAGCGGAGGACCGATCACCTTCCCTTCATGTGTCAACGATCAATATAACATTGCGTTTATATGATGCAGTACCGTATGCATCATTGGGGTGCGGATAAGGGTTTGAATGAATGAATCAAAGTCATTACAAAAGTAACTAAAACATGTACCATAAGTTCAAAATTAAATCGTGAATCCAATTTCAGAATTTAAAATACAATACAAAGTATTTAACGTTCAGGCAGGTGTACAATTTACAGGGTACACACAAACAAATGAATACTGCTTTTTGTTTTCCTCGCGTTACCTCTGACCCCATCCCTAATCCACAGAGCATTTAACATTTTTCACCCCTATTTGCCTCGAAGCCTTTCCTGTTAAATACTCCCTTTACGGAAACCTGCTCTGGGCCATTTTATCTCCGCAGACAGCACTCGGATAATAACATATATTTCTATTACTACCCCTAACAGCGGAGGGATGTTTCTACAATTCTGCTTCTTGTTTTGTGCGGGAATAACGCGCTTACTTTTTGGAAATTCATGAAAAACTCGCGATCCGTAGATTATAATATATATATATATATATATATATATATATATATATATAAATATATATATATATTTATATATATATATATATATGTATATATATATATATATATATATATATATATATATATATATATATATATATGTATATATATATATATATATATATATATATATATATATATATATATATATATATATATATATATATATATATATATATATATATATATATATATATATATATATATATATATATATATATATATATATATATATATATGTATATATATATGTATATATATATATATATATATATATATATATATATATATATATATATACATATATATATATATATACATATATATATAATATATATATATATATATATATATATATATATATATATATATATATATATATATATATATATATATATATATATATATATATATATATATATATATATATATATATATATATATATATATATATATATATATATATATATATATATATATATATATATATATATATAACTAATGTAAGATCAACAGTAAAATGAAAATCCACAGATCATACGTATACAAAACACGATTTTTAATTTATGTTTAACATGGTAAATACCGAAGTGGTATTTACCGCTGGTCCATCTTAGAAACACGTGTCACAATAGATTTTAAGATATAGTGGTATTAACCAAGTAAACCTTAAATAAAAGATAGATATTACCACACAGTGGCCAATATAAACCAATTAATAAAATTTATTTCTTTCGTTTATTCATTTGCCTTTTGATTGTAATTCTTAAGTGCAAAAACTTCTACTTCTTTTTTGTTTACCCTTATCTGCACCCAATGAGTCATAGGGCACTGCATCGTATTGACGCAGTGTTATCTTAATCGTTGCTTATATGAAGGCAAGGTGATCACTTCTGTGATTCAGGGACCAGTCCAGGGTTATATTTAATAAATATTAGTTTTTGAATTCTCCAATACCTGGGATAATATTTATATCCTCCCTGGGAATCGAACCCGGGACCTCCAGTACAGTAACCGAGCGTGCTGACCATTATATTACGGAGGCACAGGCAAAAACACTCCAGTTAAATCTAGTAATCTCGTTTAAGGATGAGTTTATACAATTATATGATTCTATGTTAACAAATAATTAATTTCGTCCTCCTCCATAGTGTAATAGTCAGTACGCTCGGCTACCGTTCTGGAGGTCCCGGGTTTGATTCCCAGGGGGGGGATCAAATAAATAAAGGCGATTTTTTCACTCAAATATTTATGAAGTATTACCCTGGAATATTACATGAAGCTGAGGGCTGATCACCTTTATTCATGTGTTAAAGATCAAGATAACACTGCGTTCATATGATGCAGTGCCCTATGCACCATTGGTGTGCGGGTAAGGGTTTGATTTTTGAAGTTAAAAATTAAGTAACTTAGGTGTTTGATTTAAGTTCTATGATTTTACTTGTGAGTTGACATAGGTTTTGAGTTTAGGAGACCCTGACACTTACCACGAGATCACAAGTTAACTGTGTTATAAACAATGTGATTTTGTTAATATTAATTGTACAGTAAACAAAATAATAAACTAAACCAACAAAATATAAAAAAATTAAATAGTTTGTGTACCCACACATCAAAAAACCATTTTAAACTTAATTGGAAAGCTCAATAAGTTGGGGTTGAATAGTACTGTGAGTTATCACAACCCTTAAAAAGAGTTGGAGATTTATGGTATCAATTCAGACCCTTGTACTAAAAAAGGTTTCTCATTCCTATCTTAGGCATGCTGCATAATGTATTATACTTTTATACTGAATGCAAATATATTTTCATCATATTTCAAAACAAATAACATTTCCTTTCACTTTCAACGGATCCGCGAGCTACAAAAGCAGCGTACGGGCTATAAGTATGTATTTTATTGAAAATGCACTTTAAAAATGATTTAAAAAATATTATATTATATTTTTTCCAAATTTATTTTGCTTAATCAAAAATTATTTTAAATAAATATTATCGCTGATATTTAGTGCCACATTTTACAGACTTAATTAAATGAATAAAACACAAGTTTATTTTATACCATTATTATTTTTGGTACTATTATTATTCCAACCGGTTTTAACAAGCATCTTGTAATCTTTACGGATGTAAGTATTCATTTTTTCATTAATTGATTCGGCAGTCACTTTGTGGTAAAATCTATCCATTTTTAATTAATGTTTTACTTAGTAAATACCACTATTTCTTAAAATCTACTGTGACATGTGTTTCAATGCATTCCGCATCATTTTCAAACACCGTATGTGAAGCTAATTCTAAATTTTAGAGTTGGATCCTTGGGACGTTGAAGGTTGAAGAGGGGGTAGTAGCTGTTTCTTATTTTTATTTATTAATTTAATTTTTATTTCTTATCAGAGGGAACATAGACAAAAGTCATAAAGTTAATTATGGGTTTATTGTTATTTATATTCTTATGAATTTCTATTGTTTCAAAATGTTGCAGTTTATGGCTTTTCGTATTGATTATTTTTAGGATTTCTACGTTATTGTGGTTAAATTTGTGATCATTATCTATTAAATGGTTAGCGAATTCCGAAAAATTTTTATTTCTCAAAAATAATTCATGTTCCCTGATTCTTGTTTTGAATTTTCTGGAAGTCATACCAAACTTCCACAGTCGCAGTTTAATTTATATATGCCACTATTGTCCAATATATTTTCAGGATGATTAATGATTTTTTGTTTAAAATGCTGGTTTTATATTATTTGGAAATTTTTTGGTTATTTTATGTGATGTTTTATTTATGTAAATGATTCTTTTCCAGTTGGTTTTTACTTTATCATTATACGTATCGGCTGAGTAGAGAAATGTTTTTGTTAAATTCTTTTTATTTTTACACGCCAATATCGCGTCTATTATATTTGGTTTACAACCGTTATTGTAAGCAATTTGTTTAATTGTATTTATTTCTCTTTTAAACTTATTATCATTTCATGGGAATTGTAGTGCTCTATGGATAATGATGTAAAAGCTAGCTAGTTTATGATTAAGTGGATGGGCTGAACAAGAGGAAATTACAGTATCTGTATGTGTGGGTGAACGATATACATCAAAAGTAATTTTTTTATCTATAATTTCTAAACTGAGGTCTAAGAAATTGATTTATTTACCTCCGTTATTTTCTTATGTAAATTGTATTTTATCGTTAAATATATTGATAAAATTGAGAAAGGAATCCAATTGTCTTGTGGTTCCTTCCCAAATTACCAATATATTGTCTACGTACCTGAACCAGTTTTTTACAAATTTGAGTAGGGGATGCTTAGACTTAAAGATTTCATTCTCTAAGTTATTTATGAAAATGTCCGCAAGAATTGGGGACAAAGGAGATCCCATGGGTAAGCCGTTAGATTGGATATATATTTTATTATTGAAAATAATAAAATATATTGGACATATCTGATACTGCCATGTTTTTCTCGGTCTTCCTCTGCTTCTTTTCCCACTGACATTCACCTCATAAATTTGTTTTACCGTTCTTTCCTCACTCATTCATTCTACATGTCCAAACCATCTCAACACACCTTTCTTAATTTTATCGATAATGCTTATCTCAGCTTTGCATTCCTTCCTTATCTCACTATTCGCACATCTATCATACATCGTTTTGTCGCACATTCCTCTGAGAGATCGCATTTCGACTGCATTCAGTCTGAAAAAATATAATCTGAAAACATTATATTGTTTCGACGACGAGTATTATTGTGTCGCGATGTTCTAAAGGCTTACGAGGTTTCTCTGCAGGACTAAATAACCAATATAATCACGTTACGTGTGTCAGTTGTTTACTTTTAAATCTGCTGTCATGACAGTTAAGTCAACCCTTCATATCGAGTGTCGTAAATAAATAATTAAAGGTTGTCATAAAAAGTAACCAAGCACTGCTTAAACACTTTTTTATATTTTTAATTAATGTTTTACTTAGTAAAACATTAATTAATTAATTGGTCAGCACGCTCGGCTACCGTTCTGGAGGTCCCGGGTTCGATTCCCAAGGTGGGTAAAATAAATAAAACTAATTTTTTCACTGAAATATTTATTCAATATTACCATGGACTGGTACCTAAAGCGGAGGGCTGATCACCTTTCCTTCATGTGTAAAACGATCATGATAACACTGCGTTTATAAGACACAGTGCCCTATGCACCATTGGGGTGCGGATAAGGGTTTTTATAATTTACTTAGTAAATACCACTTTTTCTTAAAAGCTACTGTGACACGTGTTTTTAGATAGATTTTACCACAAAGTGCCGAATCAATTAATGAAACTTTTTTTATCATTGGTACTCTTTAATCTACCGGTTTCAACAAGAACCTTGTCACCATCAGGGTTTATTAAATTCTAAAACATTAAAAACATTAAAATACTCATAATTAGGATTTAGTTTTTGGTGAGGGAACGTAATTAATTATGAGTATTTCAATGTTTTAGAATTTAATAAACCCTGATGATAACAAGGTTCTTGTTGAAACCGGTAAGTTAAAGTGTACTAATAATAAAAAAATGGTTAACACAAATTTGTTTAATTTTATTAAATTCATGAAATGTGCCACAAAGTATCTGCGAAAAACATTCAAGAAAACACTGTTTAATATGAAACATTGGCAAGATAACGTTCCTTTTAAAGTGACTTACAGAGGAACCCTGGAGATACAAACTTATTGAGGCTGTGGCTTGTTTAGATTTGTAGAAGTTCAAATTTACCGAAAAAATTGTAATTCTATTAGTATTCCTTTTGTGTTGATTCTTGTTTATTCAACTCTAATATTAATGAAGTTCTTTTTAAGAAAACAATTGTTTTTTTACCACTTGAGTTTATTTTTGTGGCAACTAGTTTCGGAAGCTAAGCTTCCATCTTCAGGTCTAAATGTAAACCGAATGGAAACTTAGCTTTCGAAACTAGTTGCCACAAAAATAAATTCAAGTGGTAAAAAAAACAAATGTTTTATTTAACAAATTATATCAAGTCTTACAACAAAGTAAATGCCGAATCAATAAATTAATTAATGAAGTTCTATGTGATTTGTTTCTTTTGAGGTATATGAACATTATTTGCAACATTTTACATTTCAATCTAATACATACAACGGTACTTGAGTCGCAATATAGGTAAATCACTGTAAACTTTAGTAATTTTTCAAAGAAAAAAAATCACAAAATTAAGTTATACATAAAAAGCTATAATATATTTAAATAAATGTTTCCTTCATTTTTTTCGTGTTTTTAAATGTTTTCCTTCAGATATTTTTTTTCAAAATCTAGTTTGAATTTCCTGGGAAATAATGCATTATCCTTCAAATTAAGAAAAGTGTGTTGAGATGGTTTGAGCATGTGATTCGAATGAATAAAGAAATAATAATAGTACAAAATTATCAGGCAAACGTCGCGTTGTTGGTAATAGAAGAAGAAGATCGAGAAAACTTGGCATAGTCAAATTTTTCAAATACTTGGGCGTGTTCAAGTCAAAAGTAAAAAAAAATGGCGGGTTTGTATAAGAAGATGTATGAATATGGAAGAGGCGATGATTGTTCGTAAAGACAGATGAGTGTTGCTTTTTATTCTCTCTGTCTATCCCTGCAGCAAAGCGGCGTGATTGTAAGTACTAACTAAAACTATTTTTTTTATAAATAATTTTGTTGCTTTGATCCGAGCTACACAATTCGCTTAACTATGTAGGTACGGATTACAAACGAGAGACAAGTTTTTATAACAAGTTAAATTTAGCAATCCAGACGTGAAAGGGTTTCAGAAATCTAGCAACGTTTCAGTTTATCGCGTTAATCACTTCACATTATACTTAAACACGTTCTACTGGTGTAATATGAGTGCTACCAGTCTAAAAGGGAACACGACTATTAACAATAGAACGCTTCATTCATATGAAAACTCGTCTAAAATCAAGATTTGGGTCCGTGCAGAAATTTCCACCGTTTCCCTTCAAGAGCAAGATTTATTTTATGTTCTCCTTTTGTCTCATCTTAACTCGTTGCGTTCATTTTCTGCCTCACCTTCTATTTTCTTTTCTATTTTGTTAGTGATAAGGCCAATGTCTCAAGGGATATGTCATATAAACTTCCCAATTTTGATTTCTACGATTTAACTCTTCAATTTATCTATCAGGATCATTTAATGTAAGTTCAATCTTGATCTATACGCCCTGAATTATTAATGTTATTATGCGTTTGTGTGAATAAATATATATACATATACGTATACATATATACATCGGAAAAAATACTAACATATCTGGTTTCGCCACAGTGCGAAATGAAACTCAAAAAAAATAATTATTCGAAGGACCAGTCTTATATTATTAACAATAAGACGACGATTCTACAAGATAGAAATATTTAGATCGATTTGGAGTCGTGCTACTCTCCCGAGTTAGTTCGATGATTTATGCTCGAACTTTCAAGTACCAAGGGACGGCGAGTTCGATAAATATCAAATAGCACGTATGAATAAAGAACTAACCTTTTATTCTTATAGATGGTCTTGATCCAGCGCTGGGATCAGGGCGATTCTCTCTTGATGGTGGTGATGGGGTCACAAAATACAGCGAGGTATTCACAACAATTCAATAAAATACAGCGAGGTATTCACAACAATTCAATATATAGAGCGCCCGCGTGAAGAGTCAAATTGCAACTATTTGTACTTTTGTTTTTTGTCTTTTATTTTGGCAGTCGGGCGTCGTTCGAAATTCAAAACGTACTACCGATAAGTACCGGCCAAACCATGCCCCCCGCCTTGGAAGTTCCTAGAGCTTCCGAAACCGTCGACGCAAACCGAAAGAACCACGAACTCCAAAACGATCAAACACGAATGTTGAAGAGAGAGAAATAATATGGAAAAATACTTAAATAAAGGGATAATTAAATAATTCATTTCAATTTGAACCATAAGAGGTTTGAGGTAATTCTCTCAACACTTTCACTTGTTCGGAAACGTCCAATTCAATACAATTGGAAACTTAATGCAAAAAACAAACAAACAAAAGAAAAACTGAGATAAAAAAAATGCAAAAACAATAGATAAACAAACTACTATTGATTTGGAATTGGACACAGTTTAACAACTGGCCTTTTGAAGCTGGTGGTTTGGGTTCTGACCAAAGCCACTCTGGCAATACCATCGGTGCCAGGGTATAATTCTTCTATTCTTCCTAGAGGCCAACGTAAAGGAGGGATGTCGTCTTGTATAATTAGAACTAAAGTACCCACAGTTACCGGGTGATCGGGTGTACACCACTTTTGGCGCACTTGCAATGTATGCAAGTATTCCAACCTCCACTTTTTCCAATATTCTTGGACTAAACTGTCTAATAACCGTTTACGATAACCTAGACTATAACTGTTTGTTTCCAAGGCCGGAAGAGATTGCAAAGGCGTAGACATGAGAAAGTGGGCGGGAGTAAGGACTTCCGGATGAGGTTCGCCCGATAACACACAAAGGGGTCTAGAATTGAGGAGAGCCTCTATCTGTACTAATACCGTAAGGAGTTCTTCATAAGTCAGTAATTGACTTCCTATTACTCTATATAAGTGTGATTTGAAACTCTTAATATTTGACTCCCAGATTCCACCAAAATGTGGACTATGAGGTGGAATTAATTTCCATTCTATACGACGCTTAAGCATTTCTTTGCTTATAATATTGTGGTATTCCTGCGATACGGTTAACTTATAAATATCTTCTAACTGTGCCTTAGCTCCAATAAAATTTGTACCATTATCTGAGTACAAACATGATACAGGTCCTCTTCGCGACAAAAAACGTTTGAACGCGGCTAAGAAAGTATCGGAGGATAAGTCCGAAGCAAGTTCAATATGTACAGCCTTAGTTGTTAAGCAAATAAAAAGACACAGATAAGCCTTTTGAGAACGTTGTCCGCGCTTTCTAGTGAGAGTAATGTTTAGAGGACCCGCGTAATCAACACCTGTGTGGACAAAAGCTTTTGCCTCCTGTATCCGATATGATGGAAGATCAGCCATTTTCGGAGTTGGATGTGACGGAGACATGCGGAAGCAGGCATTGCATTTATTTACTCGCCCTCTAATGACGCTTCTGGCAGAAAGAATCCAAAATCTTTGGCGCAGGATAGACATAAGGAGTCCCGATCCCGTATGTAAGTGAAATTTGTGGTACCGATCTATTATTAAATCGACCACATGGTCTCGTTTTGGAAGAAGCGTTGGGTGTTTGGTTTCAAAAGGAAGATCTGCTTTGGATAATCTTCCTTCAATGCGTAAAATACCTTCTTCGTCTATAAAGGGACTCAGACGTTTCAACTGTTTTGATATGACCTGAGACCCCTTTAATTGGCTTATTTCGTCTGAAAAATGCATGCTTTGGACAGCTCTAATAACCACCTTCTCAGCTTCTATCAAATCTGAGACTGTAACTGTCACCGAACGAGGTAACCGTTTTAAAAAACGTAAACAATATACAATTATACGAAGAAGCCTGTCCCAACACGAGACTCTTTTAGACAATTCGTAAAACTCCAAACAATTATTAACGAATGTATTCGTTGCTAGAAAAACTTTAGAACGTTTGTATTCCAATTTTTTATCTTCGGATTCTTCAAAGGAAAATTTATTGATAGGCCACGTAGAGCAAACTTCCCTAGCCCACGGTGGACCGTTTAACCACAGAGGGTGGTCAATTAATTGCGCGGGTGTCAACCCGCGAGATATACAGTCGCTTGGATTTTGCTTACCATTGATATGGTAAAAATATTTGGGATCAAGAAGTTCTTGAATCTTGGTGATCCTATTTGCGACGAATGTGTCAAAACGATGTGGTGATGAGTGAGTCCAGTGTAGAGCGACTGTCGAGTCACTAAAGGCATATATATTTTTTACTGTACACCTTGAGGAAATTGTATCGATGACGAATTTAATAAGCTTTGCTAATAATAAGACTGCGCAAAGTTCTAATCGAGCTAAAGACACAATTTTGAGTGGAGCTACACGACTCTTGGCTAGAATAAGACTTATTTTATTGGGATTATTTGGAACTTCTATGCACGTATAAACACAGGCGCCGTACGCGCGTTCGCTGGCGTCTGCAAACCCTAATATGTTTAAAGTACATAATTCCGATTCAAAGCCTAAAAATCGAGGTAATTTAAATCCTTTTAGCAGAGGCAATTCTTTTAAGAACTTTTGCCAGGTAGTTTTTATTTCCTCAGGTGGCAATTCATCCCACCCTAACTTACGAATCCATAAAGCTTTGATTAATAATTTCGCATATAAGATTACTGGAGAACAATAGCCATTGATGTCCCACAACTTTGCCACCGTTGACAACATTGTGCGTTTGGTACATTTAGGTATTGGGCTACATTTTACAGAAACTGTTAAAACATCTTCCTTAGGACACCAATCTAATCTGAGAATCTTAAGGTTATCCTCTTCATTGTCAAATTTAACTTTACTAGTTAAACGATTACTTTCCGGAATAGCATTCATTACTTCCGCCGAGTTGCTTACAAATTTAACTAATTCAAAACCTCCTAATTTGAAAAGTTCAATTAGACTTAGCGCTAACTTAACACCTTCTTCCGTTGTGCGAGTGGACGTGCCTAAATCGTCCATATAAAAATCTTCGGACGCGATTTTGGCAGCGTATGGATATTTATCATGTTCATCTTTAGCTAGCTGCTTTACGGTACGCCTAGCTAAGTAAGGACTACATCTCAAACCAAAGCACACGCGATTAAACTGGTACATCTTTATTACGTTATCAGTTTTAAATTTATACAGGATATTGAGAAAACGACGATCTTCAGGACGTACAATTAAATTTAGAAACATTTGCTTGATATCCGCGCTGAGTGCAATTGGAAATAATCTGAATTTAAGAATAACGGCGGGTAATTCTGCTTGTAAATTAGGACCTGGATGTAAACAATCATTCAGAGAAAGACCCGACGTAGTCACCTGACTGGCGTTTAGGACAACTCTAAGTTTTGTAGTGAGTTTGTCCGCTTGTTGAACTCCGTGATGAGGTATGACATAAAATGGCTCGTTAGAATTACTAAGTGGTATGGGAGAAATAAATTTATTTTCGAGATATTCTTCCATGACCTTATCATAGTCACGACGCAGAGTGTCATTTTGATTAATTTTGCGTTCTAACTTCTGATAACGAAGTGTCGCAGTTGTAAGTGAATCTCCTAAACAAGATGGATCTCTATTAAAGGGTTGTGCTGTGACGTAGCGCCTAGTGCTATCCCGATGTATGTTTGATTTATAAAATTCTTCACACTGTTTTTCCTCAGATGAAAAACTTGGTTTTTCACTCGAAGGTGCATCTTCTAATGTCCGAAATCTGGATACTAGTGTCTCAATTGATTCCTTAGAAGTAGTCAAAAAATTATGAATAGGAGGACGAGTATCGTCCTTATCGTAACTTATCAAAGAATTGGCTGAACCTACAATTCCAAACCCAAATGCGGTCTCTATAGCGTCTGGGTTTCCTGGAGGTCCACGTATTCTTTTATCTCGCAAAATTTCAGTAAAGACTTCAGCACCCAGTAATTTGTCTACTGGTCTTGAAATGTGGAAGTCTCTGTCAGCTAAGGACAAATCTTTTAAATAGTTGAGAGATGAGGTATTAATCTCGGAAACTGGAAGGTTATCGGTTATCTTATTTAAAACTAGTGGTTGAATACTTAAATTATAACTAAGATCATACTGCGATTTTAAAACTAAATTTGTTACACCTTGAATTGGTTGCGAAGTATTTGACGACTCGAGTTCAGAAATTTTTGTCATCCGTATAAGTGTGTCTTTAACAAAATAAAACTTCCTTTTGAAAACTGTCAAGCTCTCAAAATTCGGTTGAAAATCTGGATTTAACTTCATTTGCAACACGTTTTCATTATCACACAAGTTTTTAAATTCGGAAAAATCATTGTCAATTTCCGATGCCTGTACTCTAAATTCTTGTGTAATTCGCGTTTCTTTTTGACTTTGATAAACATGTTGAGCTTGCTTATGCAGCTCTTCGATTTCCGCCAAAATATAATCTTTTTTTGCTATCGCCAATTTAAGTTGTATTTTATCATTCATGTTTACGTAATGCTTATTGCAGTAGCAATATTATCAAAGGGAAACAAATTCACAAGAAATTTAAATATCGAATTTAGTATTGACACCAAATCCGAAACGCTCGCAATCGTAAATAGGTACGCTAGTAATCGTAAATATGTAAATCCGGTTCGATAGGACCAAAAATGGTTTCGCCACAGTGCGAAATGAAACTCAAAAAAAATAATTATTCGAAGGACCAGTCTTATATTATTAACAATAAGACGACGATTCTACAAGATAGAAATATTTAGATCGATTTGGAGTCGTGCTACTCTCCCGAGTTAGTTCGATGATTTATGCTCGAACTTTCAAGTACCAAGGGACGGCGAGTTCGATAAATATCAAATAGCACGTATGAATAAAGAACTAACCTTTTATTCTTATAGATGGTCTTGATCCAGCGCTGGGATCAGGGCGATTCTCTCTTGATGGTGGTGATGGGGTCACAAAATACAGCGAGGTATTCACAACAATTCAATAAAATACAGCGAGGTATTCACAACAATTCAATATATAGAGCGCCCGCGTGAAGAGTCAAATTGCAACTATTTGTACTTTTGTTTTTTGTCTTTTATTTTGGCAGTCGGGCGTCGTTCGAAATTCAAAACGTACTACCGATAAGTACCGGCCAAACCAATATCTTTAAAAAAATAAAAATCATGTTTTCTGGCGTTTTTATCGAAATATTACCCAAAAATATTTCGGATTTCTGATCTTACATACAAATAAAAAAGATTGCCAAATAAAAGCTTTTTCAATCGAACATACACGTAGATGGCTGTTGCGAACTTATATATACTGTGTCATTAGATCGATCATATGGAGTTCCAATTAGAGTAGTGTGGTTGTCAATCGTGAATAGAATGGGGAATGTTGCACATATGTAAATTGATTACTAAACCAGCTTATGACAAGTCATAAGCCTCTTAATTACATAGAATTCCATCTTTGTTGAGATGTCTAAATATAAAGTGGTGAAACCCACATTTGTAAACAAATATTTGGACACACTCCAAATGTTGTTTTTATTTATTGGTTTGAATTTTGAGTTGTCATGGCCAATATGAAGTTGGGTACTGTATGGTGTTTCTATCCATAGTTATTGAGGACGATTAAGGGATTATATTATTAAGTTAACGTGACGTCGCCCACCTTATCAAGCTGATATACCTTGGGAATATTAGAAGGAGGGGTAGGGAGATGAAAGAAAATTCTGCACAAAAAATATACTTAAATTAATTTAATTAAAAATAAAATAATTATACGAAAGCGACTTTAACTTAAACTAATCTTGAATTGCTATCTTAAATTAGCTTAAAATTAATTAACCCTATCTTAAATTAAACTTATTCTAACCTTTGGTGGAAAAGATGCGCCATGATGCTGGTGTGGCCGTGATCCTTTGTGAAAAAGCTGCGCCGTTGGATGCTGGGATGAGGTTCTTCTTATGACGGGCCGCCGTGCGATGATTCTTGCTTCTTATCTTCTTCTTCTCCTAGTAGAGCTTCAGCTCTTAATTTGAGGCTTATGACCCGGCGTGGGTCTGCTTTTGATACTCCGGATGAGTAAATCCCTTTTTTCTATCTTCTCTCTCCCTGCGTAGAGCTCCCGCTCTTCTCCTCACTTAAGTCTTAAAACCTGGTGTAGGTATGCTTCTTCGTCTGATTTCTCCCGACTGCTCGATCCCCCTGATCTCTCCCGACTGCTGCTTACAACTCCTCGATCCCACTGATTTCCCGGATGCGGATTCCGACCAACTCCTCCTTCCAACTAATTATTCCGACCAGTCCGACTGGTCGGTCTTTCCTTTTACGACTGATTCCTCCCAACTGATCCTTCCAACTGTTGGCTTCTAAGAGACTATTCCGACCAACTGCCGGCTTCCAAGAGATCGATCCCACTGATTTCTTCCCGTTATATTCAGTTTCTCTTCTTGAAGATCACGCCCTCGAAACCATTTTTCATTGGCTGACGGTGCGCTTGTATCCACCCCCAAAATTTTCAACGTCTAGACATCAATTAGCAATAATTTTATTTGCGCTATATCGTAAACAAATGATTTTACTATAATCATAAAAAC
>NW_028280757.1:632500-702500 GCF_059751285.1 Brachycentrus maculatus | reverse complement strand
AGAATATTCAAGATGCTCAAAAGAAACGAGAATAACCTTCATATTTTTTGGAATTGACTATAACTTCTATAATCGAAACTCGCGTTAAACAAAACCTAAAAATAGATTTATATTATCCACTGACACTTCGTGATGGAATTGCATTTTTAATTTATTATTAGATTAAAACCAATATTTTTAGCTTTTCCACTTTTTTTATTTGACCAGCGACCCGGTCGCTGGTCGACGAAACCCGGTCGCTGGTCAAATAAAAAAGTGGAAAAGCTAAAAATATTGGTTTTAATCTAATAATAAATTAAAACCTAAAAAAATATATTAAATTTTGACACACTAGTATTTTGTAAAAGTTTTGAATTTTTTTTTATTATTCGACATCTCATCAAAGATGAAGAAGAATATGGAAGTCTGGGCATTTTCGGGGCTGACGACCGTCATAGGCTGGTTTGAGTGATTACTTTACACACGTGTAACATTCACCAATTCTACCCATTATTGTCAACCACACTGCTCAAATTCTTGGAAGTTCTATATATGTATGAACCCGTTTTGAAACATTGTTCTGGAATCACTAGAACTTCACTAGAGGCATCTATTTGGACACACTCAAAATGTTGTAATTTTTTTTTAAATTATTTATTTAGCAGTCACCCAGTGAAAGGATGTTTCTGCCAGTGTCAAGTTTTATTTTTATTTACAAATAAAAAATAATAGAAAATAATGATAACAATTGATACAAAATTCATAGTTTAAATGCGTTTAGCTTTAAACTATGATCATTTTAGAAATTATGTCGGTACCAGCACGCCGTTGTGAACCGATAGCTTGATTTATATTTATATAAAAAAACGATGCCATCGATCTTCTTTAATAAAAGAAGATAGAGTTTTGAGCATCACAGAGCTTACGACGTAAAATTTGGCTGGCTTAAGTGATCACGCTTGGGTAACGTTCACCATTTTGCCCATCAGTTAAATCCACTTTGCATCAATTTTCAAAAGATATAAATGCAATTTTTATGGATTCTTTAGAAATATTAATAGTTATTTGATTGATTTGGAAACATGGCTAATGTTGACGCCTTTAGTGGGGAATTTAAAGAGAAGTGAGACATATTAATCACAAGCTTTTTTTGTTGAATTCGCAGCGCCATCTGTTGAATGTAATAGTAGTACACGCAATACTAAATATTGCAAATGGTGGACAGCGTACTTCTTGACAGCTGCTTGTGAGTATAAAATATTTTACACCTTCAAGCAATGTGAAAAATAATGATAATAATAGTTTGGGATAATTTATACCTATGGCGCCATTTTCGTCAACACTACCTCAAGGGCACTTAAGGCAAAATAAATCAAATTCAATATGAATTCTTTTTTCTTCTTTCCTTCCCATTCAATCAGACAGAGCCAAAGAAACATATGGCTGGGTATAATTATCATTGTAATAAAAAATAAATCCATATTTTTATTCTTAACTTAAGAAGTGGTTTGTATTTTTTCACAAGTTGAATAAGTCTATCAAATAAGTGAAAAGGGTTATACGTAAAATTTCTTACTATACCATTGAACTTTTCGTATCGTGTATACATACGACTACATTACGATGACAATGCAGAAAGAATCGAAGAGAAGTAGTTAGTCCAACAAATAAGTAAAAAGGGTTTTTTATAGATTTGGCGTTTAATTTGTAGAACTCCATTTTAATTTATGTTTTAGTAGACTCAAAAAATCAGTGTTTGATTCAACATTTAATACATACAAATTTCAAAAACAAACGTTTTCAATAAATTTCGCAACTTAGTTTAAAAAATTGCTTTGCAAAGAAGGTCTGTCAGGAAGCCTAGATGCTTCTGTATCAGATCTGGGAACGCGGTGGGACAGCTTTCAAATACTTATAAAATATTTCAAATTTCTTTGTATTTTTGTACTTTTTGTATCTTCTATACACACATGACTGTGACAATGCAGAAAGTCTTGATGAAGTTTCTAACGCCATCAGATTTAACCTGATATTCCCATCAATGTCTCAAACTTGGTGATCAAGGGGGTTAAAATTTGTAAATAAGTTTAATAATTAAGGAATCTTGTTAGGAGCTGACCCGCGGCAGCAAAGGGCATTAAGTATTAACGAAGGAAGACGAATGACCAAAGAGAGATGAGAAAGAAAAGAAAAACAAAAGAAAAGTAGCGGTTTGCGAGATAAATGAATAAAGAAACGCCGAGAAAGGACGCATTTGAACTTAACACATAATTTCATTACATTCTTGGTAAGAAAGTAGTTTAGTAATTAAGATAAAATATTAAGAAATTAAACCTTACGTCACGACCAACATTCAACTCCCATGTTCCTCTACAATTTTTTTTCTGAAAAACTACAATTTTTTTTTTGATTTTTTAAAATAAAACGATTTTATTTTAATTTTTGGTACAAAATTCACATATTTTATTAATAAATTCGGCATTGACTTTGTGGAATGATACGTAGATGATTAAAAAAATGCTTTTATAATACCACTAAATGAGTTGTATTTCATTACACACTACTAGTTTTGAAAACTTCAGTTGTTTTCATCTTCACTATTTTTCACCAGTTTAATATTCACCTGTAAATGAAAACAATTGTAGTTTTCTAAACGAGTTGTATGTAATGAAATAAAACTAATTAAGTGGTATTTAACAAGCATTAATTTTTTTAAATAATCACCTCTCATAATTTCAAAGTACGTACATTCTTTTAAATACACTTATCTGCGTACTACTGGCGTAGTAAATACCTTAAAACATGCCATATACACAAAGCACGCCACGCACGCACACACTGAGAAACGTTTTCGTATTGGTGATTTTATCACCGATTTTTTCATAAATTATTTATTTCAATCGCTGATAATGAATAACTAACTAACTAACCATCACGCCACTTCCCCGCAGGGGTAGGCAGAGAGAATAGAGCGCCACACCACTCTGTCCTTGCAAACATTCTTCGCCTCTTCCACGTTCATGCATCTCCTCATACATACCCGCCGATTGTTACGACTCCTAACCTGACCACTTTCAAGTATTTGGCACACCTGATCGTGGCATGTTTTTCTCGGTCTTCCTCTGCTTCTTTTCCCACTAACATTCGCCTCATAAATTTGTTTTACCGTTCTTTCGTCACTCATTCGTTCCACATGTCCAAACCATCTCAACACACCTTTCTTAATTATTATGAATAACTTTATTATTATGAATAACTTTATACAATAATACTTTCACATAAAACATAGTTATATTACGGAGGAATACAAATATTCTGAACGCGTATCCATTATATTTTATACTGATATTCTCATTTAAAAAGTCAAGTTGTAATAAATACATTCCACCGGGAGGGGAAGGTTAATAAGGAATCAATATTTTTATAATTTATATTTGAAGCACTAACTTTGTGATTTTCCATGTTATAATTTAAATGTAACTTTGTTTTTAAAGAAGCGGTTAGCTTCGAAACCGGTAGACATTTTAATTACGTTATAATTAAATATTTATAGTGATTTTAAAACAAAGTTACATTTTAATTATCAATATTTTTTGTTTCTACATATTTGTGATAAGACATGAATAAATTGTAAATAAAAGACTTATATAACCAAATCGCTTACCCCCTTCACTTACAATATATTTATCCATATTAATACTTTAGTATATTCAAACCCGTAGATGGAAGCATCAGTATTTTCCGAAACTATTCGTTAAAAATAAATAAATACTCAACTGTTAAAACAAGTGTTTTTAATTACAATTTGATAATGAACATGTCATTCCACAAAGTTAAAGCTTTACCAGTAGTATAAGACATTATGAAGCGTTGGTATATATATCTGTGTAAAATTTACACACAATACGGATATTCACAGTATGAATTTTCTTCAGTTCAGTTCCGTAATAGTTAAGCATAGTTCAAAGGAGCCAGGACAAGAATTTTCAATAAAGCGGAATATGACGTTTCAACCGCTGTATACAGGTTGCGATTTCATGGTGTATTTTCATCAAAGGACTGAAAATCGACTGGGGAAATTTTGTCAAAGTTCGGAATTGGATAAGGAAATGGAAAACATTTTCACTGAGAGATCTTAATCGCGCAGTACGTAAACGTCAAAAGTAAGTCAAACGTTTCCTGTTTTGAATTGCTCGCCATAAAGCATAAATGAAAAATGTTACTCCCTGAAAGATCTTTCAGTCCTGAAATGAGATTACTGAACATAAACATAAATACATTTATTTATTTTAAAATTCAGTATTTTTTGGTTCCATTTTTGTTATTTTAAGCACATGGATAAAATCATTTTTATTTTTATTAAATATATGTCTTTAGGCATAGTGTTGAGCTGAAATACTTATGTGTTCATGTTTTTTTTAAACTACTAAGTAATATTGTAATAAGATTTAAAAAATAATTTAAATCATTTCTTTGACATTTCTTCAATTTCAAGACCTCTATATTCTTTTTTGTCCATGCTGAGATGTCAAAAATGTAAAATATAACTCCTAAGTGAAGAAAATTCAGATAAATTAATAAGTATTTGGACAAACTCAAAATGTTGTCATTTATCACATCTTAGTTAGTTAGTTAGTAAATATATTTTAAGTTCCTACCTACGACACCAATCAATCAATCTGACAAAAAAATAATAAAATCTCGTTTCAGGTACTTTAAAGTAAAATTAAATAATAAAATAAAATAATTCACCACAGTTGTCAACGTGTTATTGTATCGGAATGAATGTTCTCTTTTATGAAATCGCAGTCACAAAGATTGCTCTCGTCTTTAATATCGAATCGTCCTTTTCAAGTCGTTTCAGTATAATCGATAAAAGAAGTCTAGTCGTCCGTAGCAGGTATCATTTCTGAGCGAATAATTGATTTCAAATTTCTATTCAACTGAACTGTAAATAAATAGAGCAAAGAAAAAACAAATATTGCGAGACGAAATAGGTAACATTGTTTTTATTATATTTATTTATTATTTTTGTGTTTTTACTATTTTTTTACAAAAGAACCAATAAAACATTGCGAAATGAGTTTTTTAAAGTCATCATTATGTTTTTTTTTTTAATATTTAGATTTTAAATGTTACAATTTTACAGTTACACACAAGGGCGATTTCATATTTTTATTCAAGAGCATAATTTGTGGTGATGCTCAAACTGTGATATTTTTAAAATCAATACACTTTTTCTCAAAACTCAGTAACTACTAAGATTTAAATAAATTATTTCATTAATTATTTTAACAATACTTATATCAGCAGTGCAAAAAACATGATTGCACTAATCAAAAGGCGATTGAAAACTAGGTACCTACTTAAAAGGAGAATAGAGCCCATTTCGTGTCGTACCGAGGGCGATATTTTTTTTATTTAAATAAATAGTGAATAAACCGTGATATTAAAAATTATGAGGGGATTTTTTTAAAAACTCGGTACCTGTTTGACAACAATATAATATTTAAACAATTATTAGAAGACCATATCGCATGTTTTTTTTTATTGAAAGCGGAGTTTTTGTTTGGAAAGAGCTTAGATTAAGGTCGTAATTAGATTTAAATGTGACAATATTATAGTTAAAATTTCAATACATGAATAAAAACTAAATTGAAGCGACATAGAATAGTTCTGCATTCCGGTCATGATTTGGTGAGATAAATTATTGATCAAAAGAACATAATAAAGTTTACAACATTTTGAGTGTGTCCAAATACTTGTTCACAAAATCTGGATTATCTCCAATTACAGGAGTTATTTTCATATTATTTTTTGACATCTCATCAAAGATGAAGAAGAATATGGAAGTCTGGGCATTTACGGGGCTTACGACCGTCATAGGCTGGTTTGAGTGATCACTTTACACACGTGTAACATTCACCAATTCTACCCATTATTGACAACCACACTACTCAAATTCTTGGAAGTTCTATATATATGAACCAATTTAGAAACCTTGTTCATGAATCACTAAAACTTCACTAGAGACATCTATTGGTGAGATGTAAAGAAGCTTTTTATTAAGCAGAAACTCTTATATTAGTATGTGAGATCCGAATCCCGGATTATAATCACACACATGAGAAACGCCAGAAAATACTATTTTCATTTTTATTATTTTTATTTTTATTTTTATTTTTACATCTCACCAATAGATGTCTCTAGTGAAGTTTTAGTGATTCATGAACAAGGTTTCTAAATTGGTTCATATATATAGAACTTCCAAGAATTTGAGTAGTGTGGTTGTCAATAATGGGTAGAATTGGTGAATGTTACACGTGTGTAAAGTGATCACTCAAACCAGCCTATGACGGTCGTAAGCCCCGTAAATGCCCAGACTTCCATATTCTTCTTCATCTTTGATGAGATGTCAAAAAATAATATAATAAAGTTTAGCTGAAACATTGAATATTTATTGGAATTGAATCAGGATGAAGATATCTCTTTTAAGAAATTTCTTTACTTATAAGTATGCTTTAAAAAAGTTTTTACAAATTAATATATTTATGGTAATGTAGTATCTATTTCCGCTCAGAATTATATACGTAATTAAATAAAAGAAACTCAATTTCGAACAAAGTCTTATCCCAAAATACAAAAAAGGATAACTTCTGTTTTCATAAAACATTCTTATTATTAAAAAACCGCAAGTAAATAATAAATTTACTATTATTTTTATTATTATTATTATTATTTTTTTCTTTCAATTTCTTATTATTTTCTTATTTTTAATTTCATTGTTTAAATAAAATGTTGTAAAACATATATGGCTGACTAAGTATTGCACCCACCACTTAGTCAAGCTGGAATAAAGAGTTAAAAAAAAATCAAAAAATAAAAAAAAAATTATTCGGCTTAACTTAAAAAAAAACATCATGAATTAAATATAAATATGAAACTTATGCTGTACCATTTTCTGACTTTATTAATGTAATCACGATTAGTTTTGAGAACTAAATATGTTGTTATCAACAAGTGAAAAATCATAAATTTGTAGTTCTACCAACTAGTCGTATTTACATTAATAAACTCAAAACTTGAGTTGTAGTTGTAGTTCTTAAAACTAGTCGTGTTTACATTAAAAACAGACACTTGTTCTCACCAAATTAATGAAAAACATTTAAAGTATTACATTGCACTGTATTTCATTTCATGTGACGTGTTTTTCATTTTTTTGAACCATGAATAAATAAATAAATAAATAAACTTATTAAATAATAATAAAATAAAAGTGGTCTTTTATAAATTTTCAATTTTTATTTATTGTAATTGTAATTAGTTGGTAGGATTTGATTTTCAATTTTTGGCAATGTATCCTAAAAATAAATGTAACCTTTGAATTTGTTAATGTCTTGATAAGACGAAATGCGTCACATTATGTACTCGTATAAATTAAAATAAAGTAGAATTCGATCCAAAAAAATTGTTACCGAAAATTTAATTTTTATATTCAAGTAAAAGTACCAACGTCTTTTTTGACGTACCTAAGTCAATACTATCAAATTGCTTCCTTTGATGTCTACAATTGTGGGAAATCGCGTGTCACGAAATTATACCAAATATACATTATTTAAATAAATTTGAATTTTCAACGTTTACTTAGAAATTAAATATAAATTAAATAGCTTCACAGGTTTCAATGTTCCCAGGCATTTTTATTTAAGTGGAATACTCTACTATTCCCGAAAATTAGTTTCTTTTCAATCATTCCTTTTTTTATTCAAAGAAACCTTCCGTATCTATAATAAATTTCTATAAAGTATCAATTGCCGATATAAAGAATGAATGAACACCACCAAATGTTCTTTTGACCGTTGAAAATATACTGTATCAACATTTTACGTTAGGGTAGACTGGGTACGGTTGAAACAATTTTGCTTATATTGTCCATAGTATTGCTCTTTACAAGTCAAGCGATGATGAAGATGCATTAAATACAAGAGCGTGTTTCTGTCTACTAATGGGAAGTATAATTTCAGTACCCGGTGTGTTATTTTTAGTGGCAGATCAAATTTAAAAAATATATCCGATTTGTTTCAACCGTCCCCATACCAGGGGCAGGTGAAACAGTGATTGGGGTCAGTTGAAACACACGCAAATAAATCAATATTTATATTGTAAGACGTTTTATTCATTATTTATTTTTGTGTTATAAATAATTATGGCACCGCATGACAATATTAATCAGTCTACAGATATGTAATGAACAAAAACAACTAAAAACAATGGTATTTAAAAAAAAAACAAATCGAACGAAAATAGTCTGTGAATAAACTAAAAGGAAACACTTCTGTCATTTTGATTAGTCATAAATCAAGCTTTGGGATCATTCCGAGTCGCAATTGTGGCAAACATAGCTAAGACCACCTTTTGTGCAGTCTTCTTGAGCCCACAGTTTACAAGTGGTGCACTGTATCCACTTTTCACCGGATCTGCTCTCTGAATACAGTGACAGACAAACAAGACAATAGCACTCGTCCTCTTTTGATGATGATTCCTGTTGCGTATTATGATTATTTTTTCCTTTAGCAATCCTTCTACTTTTTCCTCCGTCCAATCTTTTCTTCACTTACTTAGTTTTCATCCGTTTCAACCTTATTTCACGCTCCTTTCTTATCTCTTCTTTTTCTGTTTTTTTAGTAGCAAGTATTTTGCAAGCTCCTGCTCCTGCAATTTATTAAAAACTTCGTTGTGGGGTTCATATCCCATTTTCTTCTTCACCAGATGCATCTCGCTTTCGTATATATCTAATGAGCGAACAGTGGTTTAATCCATGCTTTTCCGACGCTTTTCGCAGTGAATCTCTTGTTTTAACCTCCTCATCAGCGTATGTATACCTCGACAAGTTGACCTCCCCTCTCGAAGTCTTTCTTGCGCGTACTCTCGGCATCTAGAAAACAGGAAAACTGAAAAAATATGCTGTTACAACCGTACCCACAAAAAATGTTTCAACCGTCCCCAACCCCTCCTTTAGGTGGAAAACAGAAAAAAGTAATGTTAACAATAATGGCACATTAAAACTAATCACTATATCATGTTCTACAAGCTTCATTTCAAACACGAAATCATACTCAATAATATCGTTTCAATAGAAACCGTAATAAAGGAAAATTCTCAGAACAAAAATACTTACTTTTGGTTATCAAAATACAATAGGACCTTCTACAAGCAACTGCACAGTGCGGCGAGCGATGCAACACTGATATTTGTGTTTGGACTTGTTGTCCACTTTGTTCGTCCCTTGGACCCTTCACCCTACCGCATACGGTTTGCAAGATATTTGCTCTGTTTCAACCGTCCTTTGTTTCAACCGTACCCAGTCTACCCTACGTATTTTAAAAGCCAACCACCCTTAAGGAAAGAATAATGGTTTTTCGGTTAAACCTTTTAAATTACAAAGTGAAAGAAAAGTAATATAACATTATCAGAACATAAATCAATCAGAAGACTTCAACCATGATCAAGTTTAATTGAATATATATGTTTTTCAGTTTTTTTTTTTAATTCATCGCATTGAATTCTGCTTCTTTTTTTACTTTTCATTTGAGAATACGTTCTCTTTATTCGATGGAAACACTTAATTCTGTCTGGAGTATAATTAAAAATCAAAGTTTGCTTTGGCAGCAAGCGTAATATCGTAGAGAGATTGACCTCTAGAATTAAATTTTAAAGTAATTTTCCAAGTGAAAAACTTAAACCTTCATAAAACTTAAACATAAGTTTTATTTCAATTTTAAAATAATTATTTAAAAAATGCACAACATTTTGAGTGTGTTCAAATTTTTGCTCACAAAAACTGGATTTGCTTAATCGAGGATATCGCTCACTCCTTTCAACAACGTCATATATATAAAAAAAAACTAAATGTTTCAGTAGATCGTTTTTAAAGTTTAAAAATATAATCAAATGTATTAAAAATAAATATATATCCACTTATTGAACCTTTTCACAATGCAACAGATCTTCAAGGTAAAACCTGAATGTTTTTTCTCCATTTGAAAAATGTTTAGTATTTTTAAAAAATAATTAAACAATACCATTTCTTCAAAATACAAAAACAACATTTTCTGCCCTGTAGCGGGTAAGTATTAAGTCAAAAATATGCCGCTTTTGCTGGGATATAGTATATTTTATTGGCATTCCGAAAACACAACTGAAAATTGACGATTTTCGATTTATGACGTTGTTGAAAGGAGTGAGCGATATATGTAAATATACCTATATATATCAAGATTGTTTTATATTTTTTTTTATATTGATATAAAATTTAAGCAATGTGGTTTCCAACCATCGGTGATTTGTCTAATGTTCAAAGTATTTCAATAATTTAAAAGTGGTCAATTCAGGGGTCGGATAAATCAGCGGGTATATATGATAAGATGCATGAATGTGGAAGAGGCGAAGATTTTTAGCAAAATAAATAAATAGAAAAAAAATATATATATAAGGCTTTCTATCTAAACAAATTTATGAGGCAAACCTGGTTGGTATTTGAAGCAGAAGAGGACCAAGGAAAACTTGGCATGATCAAGTATTTGAAATACTTGAAAGTGGTCGGATCAGGAGTCGGAACAATCAGCGGGTATGCATGAATGTAGAAAAGGCGAAGATTGTTTTCAAACACAGATTGGTGCGGCGTTCTATTCTCTCTTTCTATTTTTCTAAAACGATGTGATGGTTAGTCCGATAGGTTAGAAAAATTGTCAGGTCACTCAAGGGACTGCCAGGAGGTAATATCATTATGTGAGACCATGAAAACCTTCAACACGGGGGTGTCTTGAAATTCCTTCAGGCAGTTTCCACTTTCCACAGGTAATTTGTGTTAATTAATCCTCCCTTACAAATGACTCCCCCGAGAATTTATCAAATTAATATAACACTCTGCCGGATGATTTTACAAGAGGATTTTGTTTCGAAATTCTTACAATATGTGTTTTTTTTCGTTCGCCGGGGGTTGAATTGACAACTCAAAGTGTTGATATCTTAATATGGTTAAAGAACAATATGGAAGTCTGGGTATTTACAGAGCCTACGACCTGTCAAAGACTGGTTACGTAATCACTTTATACACGTGTAACATTTACTATTTTACCCGTGATTGACAACCACACCACTCAAGTTTTGTTTTGTTTTTGGAAGTTGCATTTATTAGGTCCAGATGTTGAGAAGAATTATATACATATATTCATATATGTATGTATATATATATATATATATATATATATATATATATATATATATATATATATATATATATATATATATATATATATATATTATATATATATATATATATATATATATATATATATATATATATATATATATATATATATATATATATATATATATATATATATATATATATATATATATATATATATATATATATATATATATATATATATATATATATATATATATATATATATATAAATATGTATATATGTATGTACGTTTGTGTGTATGTGTACCACCACACATTACTTATTTTAGTCTTAAACCTATTGTTAAGAGTTAAGAATCATTAATTATTTAATTAATAAAAACCCTTAGAATTAAACATTTTTCATTCGCAAACAAACATTGAAAAAAAAACAGTAACTTACAAAATAATGAAACAGATTAAGTTGTAAAACAAATGAGCATTGTTGGAAACGTCAAATGCCATTGGCGCATTGCAAGTGAGGTTAATAGCTTGGAGTTTGAACTGTCAAAAGTTCAAACCCGCAGGAAAATACCATATTGAGTATTAACGTTAAAGACTTCTATTGACACAAGTTCAACTACGACGTCATGCTTTTGGGAATAATCTGTATTATATTCGGTTAACAGCTTGATGGTTCCAGAGATGTTTATGTCCATGCATACAAAACCAAATAATTTAACTGTTTACATAAAAATATAAATAAATTTCATATTTTAAAGGAATTGTTAACTTAACGGTATGGTAATACAAAACTCTTTTTAACATTTGCAACATTTTTGGTGTGTCCAAATAATTTTTCACAAATTGCTCACTCCTTTCAACAATGTCATTTATCAAAAATCGTAAATTTTCAGTTGTGCATGTTTTCGAAATGCTCATAAAATGTACTATATCCCAGCAAAAGCAGCATATTTTTAACTTAATTTTTACCCGCTGAAAGTGTTTTTTTTGCATTTTGAAGAAAAGTTATTTACTTATTGTTTTTACAAAAATGCTAATAAAATTAGTAAATAACCACTCACCGAATTTTTTATGTCTACCGGTTTCGAGACGTACCCGTCTTTTCGTCGGGACAATCACTTCTACAGCATGCAAACAATACCACACTTCACCGCCAAAAATCGCATGTGTTTAACATTCTTTGTAGTTTTATGTGTGTAAATGGTGCTATGGTGGTGAAGGGTGGTATTGTTTGCATGCTGTAGTGGTGATTGTCCTGACGAAGAGACGGGTACGTCTCGAAACCGGTAGGCATAAAAATCTCAGTGAGTGGTTATATACTTATTATTATTTTCATTATTGTAAAAAAAAATAAGTAAAAATGACTAACCACAAAGTAAATGCTTATAATATGAATAATAATGAGAAAAGGTATTGTTTAGTTATTTTTTTGAATATATACCTAATATTTTTTAAATGGAGGAAAAACATTCAGGTTTTACCTAAAAAGATCTCTTGCACAGTAAAAAGTTCAATAAGTGGCTAGATATTTATTTTTAATACATTTTATTACGACGTTGTTGAAAGGAGTGAGCGAAATCTGGATTATCTCTGCTTGAAAGTATTTCTTACATTTTTTTTGACATCCCATCATAGATAAAGAATATGGAAGTCTGGGCATTTACAGGGCTTACGGCCGTCATAGGCATGGTTATGTGATCTCTTTACCACACTACTTAATTTTTGGAACTCCTAGATTTATGTTGATCTGTCAAAAAAATATATCCTCGACATTCATTGTTCACTTTGTGAAATAGGTACCATTTAAAATCTCTACAACTACCCATTTCAGAAAAACCATTCCATGATCATCAACGGGCAAAAAATTTCTCACATTTAAATAAAACTAGTCTTCGTTAGGATAATCTTGAAAAATAAAAATAAAATAACTACAAAAATTAATTAACCAATAAAATTTAATTTCAGGTCCACTTATTAAAATATTCGCATTATTATACCTTTATCTCCTTTTCTCTCTTTCGAATAGTAAGAATGATTCTTTTTGTTACGTATAAATAGGAAAACAGCAATTTTACTTTTGTTTGACCTGATGATGGAATGAGTTTTTCGAAAACGATAGTCTTAAAGTAGATAGAGATTTTACATGACATTACAAAAAGTGAACGATGAATGATAATGAGTTTTTAAAAAAAAGTTTTTTTATTAAAAATCTTAAATCTCCTAAAGTTTTTCACCGATTGCTTTGAAATTTTGACACAATGTGGCATTTGAATACTCGCAAGTTTTTAATTTAAAGGTAAAAAGGAATTGTTTAAAAATATATTTATTCAAACATTTTTTTTGACCGCAATGGTGGCACTATTTGTTGAACGAACTGCAACACAAGCAGGGTGCTGTCTGCATTGCTCACGGCGGATAACACGCTTCTTGACAGCTGCTGTCGCATTGCATTTTGAATGTTTTCGATTGCATTATAATTTCATGATTTTTACATATTATTTGTTATAATTGCTTTACGAGTATTGTGAAATTAAACATATTGGGAATGCGTGATTTCTACTTTATTTAATATATTTATATAACCAGAAGAGACATCTATGTAGAATAGAAAGATTTAAAGAACGTGAAGAAGCAAATGTTCTCGATCGAATTTCAAAAAGAAGAAATAATACGATTTCATAAAAATTACATTTTTGGTGGATGTTAATATTGCTCTCTTTATGTACAAAAGGAAATTCGACCTACAGCTCTCAAAAATTCACCCCAAAATCAACAAAACTGACGAGGGTTTCCTAAAATCAACATGTTTTTTTCTTCAAGTATCTGTTTGCGGTTGGTGTCTTGTTAGACCGAAGTTCTTTTACCGGGTTATACTGAAATCATTTAGCAGAGGTTCCTTAACTTTTTCGATTGAGGATAGGGTTTCAAAAATACAATAGAAAGGGAAGTTTGAGCGAGTATAGTTCTCTTTTTTTCTATGATCATAATTATTGTACACCGAATAGAAATGCTTGTATTCAAATGATTACATTATATTTATTATTTTATTTATTGTTTCGGCATTAACTTCGTGGTAAGACATGTTACAATGATTAAAGAAAACACTTGTTTTTTACCACTTAAGTTTTATTGTAGACTACATGTTTCAGAAGTTAAACTTCCATCATTCAGGTCTGTATAATAACTAAAATATAAAATATAAAATTGTTCTATAAATAAGGAGAGGGGAAAGTAAGGGGAAGGGGTTAGTCAAGGGACGGAGTTTGAAAACAAAGGAAAAATGGAAAGCAAAGGTGAAGAATTTTGAAACAATATATTATTTAATAAATTATTATTAGAATTTAGGTTTTTTTGAATTTCTAAAGTTTCAAGATGATTCATAATTTGGCCTTTATATGGAACAACGTGTAATAATTTTAATTTATGAGAGTGAAATGAGTGAATAGTATCTATTATTTGATTTGATATTTTAGTTATTATACAGACCTGAATGATGGAAGTTTGACTTCTGAAACATGTAGTCTATAATAAAACTCAAGTGGTAAAAAACAAGTGTTTTCTTTAATCATTATATTTCTTAAATTAATTCAATGTTACATATTAGACACCTTAACACAGATGAAGAAGAATATGGAAGAGGGTATGTACAGGGCTTAAAACCTTTCATAAGCTGGCTAAGTTATCACTTTATACATGCGTAACATTCAACATTCTCTACCCATGATTGATAACTACACAACTCAAATTTTTGGAACTCAAACATATATCATAACTCTCACGTCGCTTCATGTTTGAGTTTGGGGCAACATCTATAGTTGATTTGCGAAAGATTCTATTAAGCAGAGAACTATTAAATGTATGTAAGATCGCAACTGAATAAGTGTTTCAAATACTTGAAGGCGGTCAAAAACAACGGCGGGTATGTATAATGAGATACATAAATGTGGAACGAAAATCGTTCTCAATGACAGACTAGTATTGCTATTTTCTCTGCTTATCCATGCGAGGAAACGACGTGATTGTAAGTGAACTAGTTACTTAGTTAAATACTAAATCAATTAATCAAAAATGATTATTGATTTCTCTCATTATTTTCAGAGCTACCGTAAAACGATTTTCTATTATATATTTGACAACCTTCCTACAGACATAGAAGAGACTTTAAAATGTTAAAAAACAAATGAAATAATTTTTTTATTATGGGTAAGTATATGTTAATCTAAGAAAGAAAAAAAAGAAAAAAAAACATGAAAAAGAAAATATTTACAACAAAAATAAATTGTATTACCAACAAACATAACTAGCAAGTGTAAGTCCCTCTCCAAGCACAAGAGCTCAGTCTCTTTATTGAGGAGAACTTCGTTTTTAATTTTAAGATTGTAAGTAGAAATGTTTTGGAAAATGAATAAAAATATATTTTTTTTAAATTGTAACAATATTAAATAAAACAAAAAATAAAAATATTCGTCGGGGTAGTTTTTTCCAACTTTTGTAGAGCTCTC
This sequence comes from Brachycentrus maculatus, assembly GCF_059751285.1. Taxonomy (NCBI): domain Eukaryota; kingdom Metazoa; phylum Arthropoda; class Insecta; order Trichoptera; family Brachycentridae; genus Brachycentrus; species Brachycentrus maculatus. The sequence continues at coordinate 686,804 of NW_028280757.1, read as the reverse complement.
AGATAAGCCCACTCCGCGGCCCGCACATTGGGAAACCCACATCTTAAAAGTACAAATAACCTGACGCCTTGCGAAACATATTAGGCAGGGGTCACACTCTCCTCAAGTTTAGACATTAAGGAGGGTTCCGAGACTTCGTGTTACTGACAATATTTAGGGCGGCTACCAAAGGCGTAAGTTATAGCCCAAGTTACATTATTGTCGGTAAGCAAAAGGTAACTCACTGTGATCTATCGATGTTTTAACCAAATTTTACTCGCATTTTAGGATACTTTAAAAAAAAAAACTCCACTTGTTCGAGAGTGATTTTAACTCTTACGATCAAAAAACAATAAAATAATAAAAAATAAATTTAAAAAATACCTTAAAATAGATAGAAAGTAGAAAAATAAAAAAAATATGTATATAAAAAGAATTGTGAACTTTGTGATACGGTAATAAAGCTCTCCTTAACATTCATCATTCACTTTGTGTAATACCACTTAAAAACAGTACTTTACTTTTAGATCTCAACATAAATGAAGAAGAATATATAATTTTGGATATTTACAGGGCCAGACTTCCATATTCTTCTTCATCTAAGTCGAGATGTCAAAATTTTAAAATAACCCTAAGAGGAGAAAATCCCGATTTGTGACCAAGTATTTAGATGCACTCGAAATATTTTGTTACACTCTAAAAGTGTGAATACTACTTTATGACTGCTGGTTACGGAATAACTATTCCAATCAGGTCAATTGTAGACATTTGACTCTACGTTTGACATGATGATGGAATGGTTATCCCAAAACTGTTAGTTAGTGTTTTTATGTGGTATTACACAAAGGTAACGATGAATGATAAAGAGAGTTTTATTACCAAACCATTGAATTGACTTTGCTTTTTGTATACAATTTTTTTTTCATTTTTCAGATAAATTTAATAATTCAGGTAAAAATAAAAATAAAAACACAGAAATTGTATGAAATCCAAGTATTTATGTAAATAATAAAAACACATATACTTCTCTTTAAACAAATGTGTTCAAAGAATTTAAACTGAAATTAAGAAGAATATCTGATATACAGTTATTAAATCGTACTAATACTGTATGAGGTCGACAAAAATTATTATTACGTAGGTACCTTAAATGTAACTATGAAAAATGAATCATTTTTTTTTTCTCTATTTCTACTACTACTACTACCATCACGCCGTTTCCCCGCTGAGGTGCACAGAAAGGATGGAACGCCATACTCTTCTGTCCTGACATACACTCCTCGCCTCCTTCACATCCTCACATCTAGTCATACATGCCCTCCGATTACGCACACTTTTAACACCACAAGATTTTATATATTTTTTTTTTTTTAACTGTTGCTCTAGGATAATTTTTCTCGGGAAACCAACATAAAATAAATATCTTTATCATTCAATTATGAATCTGTATCGTTTTGTTATGTATTATTGAAACGATAAACATATTTTTCCCTTTCAAAATTTGCTGTGTTCGCGATAACAGTTAGTTGTAGTACAAATATACAATGAAAAGACACAAAAAATATGAAAAAAAATCTAATGTAAGACGTAACCTGTACAAATAAGAATCGTCAAGAGATTTGTCGAGTCTCATTATGGGCGAATGAATAAGAACGGAATTATTTTATATCTCTATATCTTTTCAAGTCGTAGAAATTTGTTTCCCTGAATCCGCTAGGGCGACAAAACGGGTCCCGTTATACGAAATGTGGAGGTCCTCACCAAAAAGTTACATTGATTATATTGCACAAAAAATACTTTAAATGCAGATCTGTTCTGTTTACTGTATTCTATCAAAATCTTAATTAAAGTTGCGACAAGACGTGACTTATCTGTGTTAAACCAGTATGAAATCTATGTATCAAATGTTAAAAGTTATATTTCCTATATTGCACAAAAAATACTTCAAATGCAAATTTGTTTAGTTTACTGTATTCTATCGAAATCTTAATTAAAGTCGCGACAAAACGTGACCAATCCTGTGTTAAACCAATGCGAAATCTATCAATTTAATGTTAAAAGTTACATTTCCTATATTGCACAAAATATATTTTAAATGCAAATCTGTTCTGTTTACTATATTCTATCGTAATCGTAATTAAAATCGTGGCAAAACGTGACCAATCCTGTGTTAAACCAATGCGAAATCTATCAATTTAATGTTAAAAGTTACATTTCCTATATTGCACAAAAAATACTTTAAAAGCAAATCTGTTCAGTTTACTGTATTCTATCGAAATCTTAATTAAAGTCGCGACAAAACGTGACCAATCCTGTGTTAAACCAATGCGAAATCTATCAATTTAATATTAAAAGTTACATTTCCTATATTGCACAAAAAATACTTCAAACGCAAATTTGTTCAGTTTACTGTATTCTATCGAAATGTTAACTAAATTCGCGACAAAACGTGACCAATCCTGTGTTAAACCAATGTGAAATCTATCAATTTAATATTAAAAGTTACATTTCCTATATTGCACAAAATATATTTTAAATGCAAATCTGTTCTGTTTAGTGTCTACTATCGAAATTGTAATTAATGTCGCGACAAAATGTGACCAATCCTGTGTGAAACCAATATGAAATCTATGTATTAAATGATAAATCAAACACAGATAATCCGAGTCTACTAAGTTGTAGACTCTTTACTCTCAACTCAGTAGACTTAAAAAAATCTGTGTTTGATTTCACAATCAATACATAAATAAAAATGGAGTTCTACAAATTAAACGTCAAATCTATAAATACAATTATATTAATCATTGATTCGGCATTAACTTTGTGGAATGACATGATGATTATTTTAAAAAAATTAAACAAATGAATCACTTTAATGAGGTATATTAACATATACGACTAGTTTCAAAAACTTTTTTTTTTCGTTTTTTCAACACATTTCGTTTTCATATTCTGGTACAAATTAAAACTTATGGTGCAAAGTTTTAATTGGTACCAGAAGATGAAAATATCGGTTTTTGAAACTAGTCGTATATATAAATAAAACTCATATAAGTGGAATATTCAAGTAATTAATTTCAAAAATAACTATAAATACAATATGAAATCATTAAATAGCACCAAAACGTAACAATTTTACAAGCTAGAATTCTTGATAACTTAAAATCATTTATAATGAAACTGTAACGTTTTGGTGAGAACCTCCACAAATGGTCCTATTCACAGTCGGGGAAAGCTTTTTGCAGATAGCGTGGAAGAATAAAGTGGTTAAAAAGCGTAAAATGACACGAATGATAAATCTATTCAGACAAGTTAAGCGATTTCTTTGTGCGATGCGTCGTACTCTACGTGCTATAAGTTCCGACTTCCGGTTTTACGTGGTAATTCGTAAACTAGAAAAAAAGTCAAACAAACAATGTTCACAGATTGTGACCAAGAATTTGGCCATAATTATAGAGTTATGCATACTTTTTTTATCTTCGTCTTCTTCTAACACTTATCCGTACCCAATGTGCATTGGGCACCGCATCGTATAAACGCAGTGTTATCTTGATCGTTAACATATGAAGGAAAGATGATCAGCCCCCCGCTTCAGGTACCAGTCCAGGGTAATAGTGAATAAATATTAGAGTGAAAAAATCACTTATATTTATTTAACCACCCCCCACTGGGAATCGATCCCGGGGTATCCAGAACGGTAGCCGAGTGCGCTGACCATTACACGACGGATATTAGATTCTTTTTATACTCATGAATCAATAACTTTTGGTGAATCAATAACTGCTAAATAACGAATATAATGAACTTAATTAGTTGTTATACGTATACCATATAGTCTACCCCGTGGCGTAATGGTTAGCACACTCGGCTATCGTACTGGATGTCCCAGGTTCGCTTTCCAGGGGGGTCAAGATCAATAATATAGGTGATTTTTCACTCTAATATATATCCAATATTATCCTGGACTAGTATTCGAAGCGCAGGGCTGATCACGTTTCTTTCAATTATTTAGCGATCAAGATAACACTGTCTTTATACAATGCAATAATCTTTGCACCATCGGATGCAGTTAAAAAAAATTAACTTTTTTAAAGCTAAATTTCTAGTAAGGCAACAAAGCGAATACATATAAAAAAGTGTTACTTGGTAAATACTCATATCATATATATAAACGAGTCCCAATTTTTTTTTTTGGTTGTCACAATCACGGGTAAATAAGTCCATTCGCCAGGAACTACGCTTGGATGGCTTGACTCTGGCCAATATCTGTACCCGACGGATTCTCCAGTTCTTTGAACACGTTGCGCGTGGCAACGAGGATAGCCTGGAACGACTAGTTGTGATCGGTAGCCTGGAGGGAAAGAGAGGGAGAGGAAGATACCCACACGATGGACCGATCAAATTAAGGCAGCAGCAGGCACCTCAGTGGTTGGAGCGCTACGTGCAGCGCAGTCAAAGGATAACTGGAGAAGAGTCATTGCTTCTGCAAGGGTCACAACCCTCAGCAATGAGGAATAAGACGGAGAAGAAGACATGGGTAAAATAGTAAATGTTACAAAAGATAAAGTGATCACTTTACTAGCTTATGACAGATCATATACACCTTGTAAATACCCAGACTTCCTTATTCATCTTCATCTATGTTGAGATGTCAAAAATATACTAATCTTTTCAGTTATGTGTCAAGGCATAAATAAAATTGTTGAAAATGCTTCAGAAAAAAAACCTATAGACAAACACTGCAACATCAAACAAAAATGATATCTTGATAAAATATAAAGAAAAGATCTAACAAACGTTTAATTTGTAGCTGAAGAAAATAATAAAATGAGAGACCACTTAAAAAAAATTATAAAACGAAAGACTAAAATAGGAAAATGATTAAATTGAACCAACATGTAACGTTTTGTACTTTGCTCAAAAAACGATTTCTTTTAAGTTGAAATAAAATATCATTAAATTCTTTGTAATTTGTGAAAACAAGAGAATCATTATGAGAATATCGTGAAATATATTCATATAAAATAATGTATTATTTCTTAGAGATAATTTAAATGAAAATAAAAAATAATTGTAATTCGTAGTTTTGCCATATTCTTTCGACAAATTCTAATGATTTCAGGCATGATATTACATTTATTTTATTCTTCAAAACTTTTTTTTTACAACGATTACTTTATCATGAATAAAATATGGGTTTAATTTTACTTTTAGTTTTAATAATACAAAAAATGTTTTATTGAAATACTTTTTTCATATTCAGTATTAGGAGCACTTAAAAAAACAGTTTTTAAATGAATTTAAATTACGATATTTAAAATTACATACATATTTATACCTAATTATATATTCTGAAGAACTAAGTTAAAATCATCGATTTTTTTTAATATTCATATATCGCCCACTCCTTTCAAGAACGTCATAAATCAAAATACTTGATTTTTCAGGAGAACGTTTTTAAAGTTTAAAAATATAATGCAATGTTTTATAAATAAATATCAAGCCACTTATTAAACTTTTTACTTTGCAACAGATCTTTTGAGGTAAAACCTGAAGGTTTTTTCTCCATTTGAAAAATATTTAGTATATTTAAAAAAATAATTAAACAATACCTTTTCCTCAAAATGCAAAATCAACACTTTCTGCCCTGTAGCAGGTAAATATTAAATTACAAATATGCCTCTTTTACTGGGATATAGTACATTTTCTGGGCATTCCGATAACATGCACAACTGAAATTCAACGATTTTTGATTTACGACGTTCTTGAAAGGAGTGAGCGAAATATTATGAACAAAAAACTAACGTTTTTTTTAATAACTAAAAATACGACTGAAATTGTATCTACTATTGAGATTTTAACAGAGATGAAGAAGAATATCTAGTAAAAATCTGGGTATTTACAGAACTCACGACCTGTCACAACTGTTTTACATTATACATATGTAATATACCTTCTACCCATGATCGACTACCACATAATAAATATGAGGGTAGAATAGTAAATGTTTCACGTGTGTAAAGAATTTTCTTAAACTAGCCTATGACAGGTCGTTAGCCCTGGCCAGACTTCCATGTTTCTTCACATATCGCTCACTCCTTTCAAGAACGTCATAAATCAAAAATCGTCAATTTTCAGTTGTGCATGTTTTCGGGATGCCCAGAAAATGCACTATATATCAGCAAAAGGGGCATATTTTTAACTTAATATTTACCAGCTACAGGACAGAAAATGTTATTTTTGCATTTTGAAGAAAAGGTATTGTTTAATTATTTTTTTAAATATAATAAATATTTTTCAAATGGAGAAAAAACCTTCAGGTTTTACCTAAAAATATCCGTTGCACAGTAAATAGTTCAATAATTGGCTTGATATTTATTTCTAATATATTGTGTTATATTTTTAAACTTTAAAAACGTTCTCCTGAAAAATCAAGTTTTTTGATTTATGACGTTCTTGAAAGGAGTGAGCGATATGTTGGGATGTTAATATAAACAATTACTAAATAAGTAATTATTTAAGTGGAGAAATCCCGATTTGTGAACAAGGATTTGGACACACTCAAAATGATGTGAATACTTTCTTATACTCATGAATTAATTGGTTTTGGAGAAGCAAAAACAGCAACATAACGAATATAATGAAATAAATAGTTGTAATTATACATAATCCTAATTTTTAATCAAATTTACTTACTAGAAAAATTACTCCTCAATTTAAGTTTAATTTGAAAATACTACTGTCTCTTGTGTCAGGTGTTTCGATGCATTCTGGATCCTTTTTAAATACCGTGTGATACGAAATGCATTGAAACACGTGTCACAATAGATTTGACGAAATAGTGGTATTCACCAAGAAAAGCTTAATTTGAAAATGGATAGATATTATACGTAAAAAGAGACTGCCTAATTTAATAAATGAAAAATATATTTTAATAAAAACATTTTAACGCTTCATCATTTCCGCTTAAATGCTGCTAATCGTAAAAAATAAATAAAATAAAATTGTTTTGTTTGAAATGTGTATATAACTTTAATTTAATACTACTAAAGCAAACAGAGCGAAAAAATGATCAAACAAAATCATTATTGAATCTCAAGTTTACCATTCGTTTAGCGTTGATATTCTCTGAGGAAAAATAATGTATTTTTTTCTTCGTGGGATTATCAGAAAAGACTTACTTGGTTCATCTATTATTTTCGCTTTCCTTTTTGAACAGTCACAGTCGAGGGATAAAGTCTCTATCAATATTACTTAGTCGCAAAGTAACACGTCACTGCTCAGGATATCACGTTCCTTCGATAAGAACAAACACTCTCAACTCTTTATTCCTTCCTGGAAGTCCTGCGGAACCTTTTTTCTGTTGCAACCTCCAAAATAATCGAGTAAATTTTCTATACCCAGTTTTTTATATAAACCATTTTTTTTGTATGGAAAAACTGAATTATCATCACGCTGCTTTCACGCAGGGGTAGGCAGAGAGAATTGGTTACTTAAATCAACCATAGATACAGCCGCGAACTTGAATATGAAACATTGCACTGGAAGTCTTCTGGAATAGTGATTCCCAACCTTTTTGCCTGTTGCAACCTCCTCAATAGTCTCCTCATTTTCTTGACCCCCTGTTCATAAAGAAATAAAAGAAAACCCGCCATCATTCCTCTTCTACGTAGGGGCAGGTAGAAAGGATTGCTTACTTAAATCAACCATAGATTCTGCCGTGAACTTGCACATGAAGCGACATATGAATTATATCATATCTTATATGCATTATATCTTACATATATTATATGATATCATATGAGTCCCAAAAAATTTAGTAGGGTGAATGTCAACCTCCGTAGTGTAATGGTCAGCACGCTCGGCTACCGTACTAAAGGTCCCAGGTTCGATTCCCGGGGGGGGGGTCAAATAAACATAAGTAATTTTTTCACTCTAATATGTATTCAATAATGCCCTGGACTGTCACCTGAAGCAGAGGGCTGATCACCTTTCCTTCGTGTGGTAACGATTAAGATAACACTGCTTTTATATTATGCAGTGCCCTATGCACCATTTGGTGCGGTTAAGCATTTGAAGAAAAATAAAATTGCCAACTTTGGGTAGAATGATGAATGTTAGACGTGTACAAAGTGATCATTTAAACCAGTCTATGACAGTTCGTAAGCCCTGTAAATACCCAGGCTTCTATATTGTTCTTCATCTATGTTATGATGTCAAAAAGTAATTAATTATATATTTTTTTAAAAAAACGCTTTTATCCAACATTTAAACCATTCGAATAAGCAAATTAAGGAAAAAATGAAAAATGATTTATTACCTTATCATGCTTGGAGAAGCACTGAGTACCGAAGAAAAAAATGTCACAACACGATGGAATAAAAACAACAATAAAAAACATTAAATGAATTATACGACTATATTTTTATTTTAAGAACTTCTGTTCGTAGTATGTTTGCGAAAAAACTGTGAATATCGATATGATCTCCAAATTATGTGTGTCATATATTTTATATTTTAAATAAAAACACCAAACTCCCGTCAGTAATATTCGTACTAAAACCAAACGTCAAACTGTCAAACTCCCAAGTTTGCGATCCACTGCTTTCTATATTACCAAATCACTGTGACGCTGTAAAATACGACAAACTAATCATAAAGTGATAATTTTCTTTTTTTAATTATGTAGAATCTCTCAGAATCTCTGCGATCTCTCAGAAGAATGTGCGAAAAAACGATGTATGATAGATGTGCGAATAGTGAAATAAAGAAGGAATGCAAAGCTGAGATAAGCATTATCGATAAAATTAAGAAAGGTGTGTTGAGATGGTTTGGACATGTCGAACGAATGAGTGAGGAAATAATGGAAAAACAAATTTATGAGGCGAATGTAATTGAGAAAAGAAGCAGAGGAAGACCGAGAAAAACATGGCACGATCAGGTATGCCAAATACTTGAAAGTAGTCAGGTAAGGAGTCGTAACAATCGGCAGGTATGTATGAGGAGATGCATGAACGTGGAAGAGGCAAAGAATGTTTGCAAGGACAGAGTGGTGTGGCGTTCTATTCTCTCTGCCTACCCCTGCGGGGAAGTGGCGTGATGGTTAGTTAGTTAGTTAGTTAAATTATGTAGAACTTATCCTTAGGATCAAGAGCGTTCAGCCAATGTATGGATACAGTTTTTTTTTAATGTTTCAGTCATTGAAAATAAATCTATTCTTTGGAATTGAAACCTACAATTTTTCCTTCAAGTAGACTCATTTTTACAAATTAATTATTTATACACATTTATCCCAAACTTTGGCTCAATCATTCTTGGAAATTTCGTTAAGCTTAAAGATTTACATTGATTGATTGTAAGCTCATTGGGTACAGGGTGACTCTAGTTTTCCACATAAATTATAGTTTTAACTAAATGAAGGCATGTGAATCTAATGAGTGAAGAAAGAATAATAGAAGCGGAGAAAGACGAAGGAAATAATGGCATGGCCAAATAATTAAAATACTTGTACGTGGTCAGGTCAGGAGTCGAAATAATCGGCGAAAATGTATGAGAAGATGCATGATGTGGAGGAGGCGATGAATATTTTGCAATGATAGTGAAGTATGCCATTCTATTCTCTCAGCTTACCTCTGCGGAAAACGGCGTTATAGGGAATTGGCTTGTTTGTAAGTTGTAAATAAATATTTAACAAACGTTTATTGTTTTATATTTTGCCCTGTGTTAGTTTTGTTAACCTTAATCCCTTTGTCCCAAAATGAGAAATGGAAATTACTCATCGTGAATATTATATACGAGTATATGACTTATGTAAAATGTTTTGAAATAGATCAAATTAAAAAAAAATCTCCTTACAAAATATTTACATATAGAAGGCACTGGATTTTCAAATAAAGAATATTGTTTTGTTGTTTTTAATGAAATTTAATTTTGGTGTAGTACTTTCTTGTGACAATACTGACATTTTTGAGCATTGCGTTCAGTGTTCAGTATTGCGCTTGTTGCTATGTTGCTAGCAGTGGATTGTGTGTGTGTGGTGAAATTATGTGATGCTAAATTCGATTGATAATGCGTAATTATTGGTTGGGAAATGCTGCCGGATGATCTATTTATAAAAATGGTAAATCATTGTTTTATTGAAAATAAATTTAAAATATCTGAGTCACATTGAGATACATTTTCCTTATTTATTTTGACTGCGATACCTCTTTACTGTAAATATATATATTTATCTAAGAAGTTTGGGCGTTTACAGAGCTTACGACATGTCAAAGTACTTCCACCGCACTACTCGAATTCGCAAATATGTAATTATATAATTTATTATTATTAAATACTACTACTTATAACTAAGACTTCTCCTAATAAAAAAAAATTATAGTTAATTTTGATAATGATTGGGTCCACCATCATTAAATTTATCACTTTTATCAATTTATTCGGCATTTTCCTTTGGGTTAATTTTCTAAAGTAGAAGTGTATTAAAATATAAATTAACTAACTGATATTTTCGCCTTAGTTCAGAAATCCTAAATCTAAGAAAAAATGTCGAGTCTCGATAATTTTTGTGTTTCATTTCAATGTCTCTTAACATATTTATTGATCTGGCGTTTAATTTGTAAAACTCAATTTTAATTTATGTATTAATTGTTCAATCAAACACAGATTTATTGAGTCTGTTAGTCTGTTAGTTGTTATTTATTGTTAAAAAAACCACACAATAATTAATTTTGTGACAGTTGCTTTGCATAGTTATGGCATTTTCAATGTTTATCTTCACATTCGTTTGAAAATGCCATGATTAGGTGAAACAATTGTCACAATATTAATTTTTATGTGTTTTTTTTTAACAATAAATAACAACTTAGACTAAAAAAATCTGTATTTGATTTAAAAATTAATACATCTGTTAACATACCTTGTAAAAACGTATATTAATTATTATTCGTACACATGTGAATCAACAAAATGATCCAATTAAGCGTATTACCTACACAAGTCACATCGCACAAATAATATTAAAATTGTTTTCGACCGTTTGCATTTCATATTTGGTCGTTTTAATTAACAGAGTTTGGGATAATTACCCTACCAAAATGGGAATACTTTCCCCAACCCGAATTATGTACAATTTCGAGGGTAGCATATTCGGAATGTTAAAATTTAAGTTAGAAGTTTCGATGTAACCCAATAACGTTGTTTATTAGAACTTAATCGCTGATTTAGCAGTTGCTCATCTAAGACCAGAAATTTGATGAAATTAATATATTTCGATGTAACCACATAAATTCATATCCCACCGTATGAATAAATAAATAGTTTATTAACTCACTATTTAAAAAAATATATCGTGTATGTATTTTCAAAAAACGTTAATAATAAAATCCCTGTTTGAATAATCCCTGTTATTTAAAGTTTTAAGCCTGAATTATAATAAATACCCGCTATTAAACAAGTGACTTTTCACTCTAATATTTATTCAATATTACCGTGGACTGCTACCTGAAGCGGAGGGCTGATCACCTTTCCTTTGTGTGGTAACGATAAGGATATTACTGCTTTTATATTATGCAGTGCCCTATGCTCCATCTGGTGCGATATATATATATATATATATATATATATATATATATATATATATATATATATATATATATATATATATATATATATATATATATATATATATATATATATATATATATATATATATATATATATATATATATATATATATATATATATATATATATATATATATATTTATATATATATATATATATATATATATATATATATATATATATATATATATATATATATATATATATATATATATATATATATATATATATATATATATATATATACATATATATATATATATATATATATATATATATATATATATATATATATATATATATATATAATATATAGTTTAGAGACTAGAAGGAATGTGTATTTGATTACGCATTTTTATCGATTGTTGCGCGGTATGATCGATAATCCTGAAATTATCCGGAACATTGGTCTGTATGTTCCCGATAGTTACCTAAGACAGCGTCGAGATAGATTGTTTCACATTCCTATACACAGGACCAACCTGCCGATGGTTTTGCCTGTAGGAAGGGCTACCGCTATGTTGAACAATATCTCATTGGATATTAATCTGTTTCATGTGTCTGAAGGAGTTTTCCGAAGCGGGATTCTTCTACACCTTTAGCAATAGTTCTTGCATATATTTTATTTTAATGTTTTTTTTAATGTATCCGATTTAATTTTTTAATAGTTTGTAATGTTTATATTAGTTGAAATAAATAAATTGAATTGAATTGAATTGAATATATGAACCAATTTTGAAATATTATTCTTGAATCACTAGAACTTCACTAGCGACATCTATTGTTTAACTCCATTGCATGCTGAGTAATTTTCCATTAAGGTCTATATTCGAGTGAGAACGTCATATCGGTCGTTGGTTTGGGAAAAAGCCTTTGATAAGGTTTAGAGGCTGTTTTATATTTAGCCCCTTTGGTAACCATGTTTCACACCGTTAACCCCTTGCACCCTAGAGTATTCATTCAATAAATAATCAAAAGGAAATAATTCAACCCACATTTTAATCCTGCATTTTACAATATTTATTCAAGACATCAGCATTTTGTTTTAATGAATTTCTGTTGTAAATTTATTGGTTTTCGATCAATTTGCTTGGAATTGAATTTTTTGTTTTTAAAATGGCTTTCAAGTTTTAAATATGTGCATATTCATATTTAACACCTTAAAAATCTACTCAACCCGGTTATTTTACTTAAGTTTTAAGGCTAGTTAACAAAAAAAATAACAAACACGCCGCTTTTTCGTAGGGGTAAAGAGAGGGAATGGAATGCCACACCAATGTGTCTTTACAATATGTCTCCACATACATACATTTCCTTATACATACCTATCGACTGTTCCGACTCCTGACCGTTCAAGAATTTAAAATTTTCGATCACACCAAGTAATCCTCGCTCTTCGTCTGCTTCTATTTCCAACTACATTAACCTAATCCATGTTTTATTGTTGTTACTTCACTCATTCGATTCGCATGTCCAAACCATCTCAACACACCTTTCTGAATTCTATTAACAGTGCTTCTAAGCCTTGCACTTTTTCCTTATATTATTACCATTCAAACATCTAGCATACATTCATTTCGTCTGTCCGATCGCATTTCGATTTCATTCACTCTACTTTCATCCTCTTTTCGCCAACACCATGCTCTGTTTTCAAACACTAGGGTTGCCACCGTGACTCCAAAAGTTGATAAGTGTAGGATAGTTCTATATTTGGCAGGGAGGATCTACGGAAAACAAAAAAGGACTACGCTACGAAAACGTTTGGGAACCGATGGTCTGAAATATATTAACTATCGATAAAATATATCGAGTGTAAAATTTATAATATATCGCTTTACTTCATATGAGTTTTTTATTGGATTTATATTTTCCAACTGTCCGAGAGTAAAAAACGTCCATATCCAAAATGATTCCATTCATCATGACTAATCCTTTGGATATCATAGAAACGGTATTAAATTAGAGATTTGTAATTTATCCATGCATGTGTGTTCATTGTTACGTGTGTGGGATGCGTACAATATACTAAAAAAGGAATAAATATTCCAAGGAAAAATTTTTAAGCTTTTGAAATTTCATTTTTAAGAAAAGGTATTGTTTTTTTTTACATAATAATAAAAAAATAATAAAACCCTTGTCTGCACCCTAATGGTGCATAGGGCACTGTGTCATATAAACGCAGTGTTATCTTGATCGTTTACACATGAAGGAAGGGTGATCAGCCCTCCGCTTCAGGTACCAGTCCATGGTAATATTGAATAAATATTACAGTGAAAAAATCACTTATATTTATTTTACCCCCCCTTGGGAATCGAACCCGGGACCTCCAGAACGGTAGCCGAGTGTGCTGACCATTACACTACAGAGGCGGACTTTTTTTTACACGTGCTTAATATTTTTAAAATGGAGATAAAACCTTCAGGTTCACCTAAAAAGATCTGTTGCACAGTAAAAAGTTCAATAAGTGGCTTTTTATTTATTTTCAATTCATTTTATAATATTCTTAAACTTGAAAAAAGGATCTCCTGAAGAATCAAGTTTTTTTATATATGACGTTGTTGAAAGGAGCAAGCGACATGTTTCGTATCAAATTGAGACACCTTAAAATGTAAGTTGTATTTAATACATGTGCATTATGTCTCGACGTGAATAGGTTGAATAGGCCGGCAGAGATAAATAGACGTGTATAGATATCCGAGTCGGCGAGGCGTGAACGTGAACAACTTGTACTGATACGACCTGATGGTGTTTATGATGAGGCTTTTATTACGTAATCACTATAACGTGCCGCGCGTCTCTATCCCCTCACTGCCTCATGCCGCCCTGTTGCTAGGGCGGCGTTTTCAAACACAACACAACCTTGTATGCTCAGATCATTTTTAGGCGTCCAACGAAATGGGGAATATCGGATTCACTAAAACGTGCAAATGCATTGATTATTATTTTAACTTACTAACTAATCACGGTGCCTCTCCTTAAACGTAGGCACAGATAATACATTTTTTTGACATCTCATCAAAGATGAAGGAAGAATATGGAAGTCTGGATATTAACGGGGCTGACGACCATCATAAGCTACATAGTTTAAGTGATCACTTTACACACGTGTAACATTCAACAATTCTACCCATTATTGACAACCACACTACTAAAATTCTCGAAAGTTGTATTGAATCACTAAACCTTCACTAGAGATATCTATTAGAGAGATGAAAATGAACAAGTATTTGGACACACCAAAAATGTTGCAGATAATAGAACGCACGCCAATCTGTTTTTGTACACATTCTTCACCTCTTCCATGTTCATGGATCTCTTCATACATGCCCGCCGATTATTCCACCTCATACATTTGTTTAATTGTTCTTTCCTCAATCATTTCACGGTATCTATTTTTTGTTGAGTGAGTTCAAACCTAGAATCTCTGACTTAGAATCCGCGACACTAACCACAGGACCACAACCCAATACTTTTTCGTTATGTTAAAAATCGGACGAACTTCTTTATGTAAAAAAAAATAGTCGTTAAACTTGATTCAAGAATACAGGCATGAGTCAGTTGACCGTGTAAGAATAGTCCTAAACTGTCAACCAGTCAATTTGACGTTCATACTTACTGCAATTATTATCTTAACTGCATGCTTAACGTTGTAAATACTCTCAAGTTTTCAAGCCCCCATAAAGTCAATCTGATGAGTAGGGATGAGACGTGATTACCAGACGATTACAGCCTTTAGCTACAGTAATTACAATCGTGAATTATCTCAGAGCGGTCGACCGACCCTCCGCCCAAGCCACCTCGTTAAAGGAGAAACTCCCTTAAATACGTCGTCGCGCAACCCCTTGGATTATCTCTCGCCCTTTTGGTGTGCGTGCTCCGTTGAGTGGAAACTTCGGGAAGATATCAATAATTTGATGTAATTTCCGAGGCAAAGTGGGCCCTAAGGGAATTAAACGGACACTGTAAATACTGTGTTTATGAGACGGTTCAGACGTTTTTTAATATTATTAAATTGCAATTTGATATCATATTAAGTAGCATGGGCCCCTTTGAAAATTTGGAAATATATGTTACTGCGAAATCTTTACTTACAAGTGTCATTTTTATCAACAAAAAGATACGAAAAAGTAGAATATCGTTTAATGATAACAATTATAGATAATTTTCAATTTTGAAGAGCGTTTCGCTGTGATATTTTATACGATGCGCTGTTTATCCTTGGACAAAACAATAATAAACATAAGTCATAAGGTTACCTTCTATTGGTGTAGAGTCAGGGTCCATTATGGTTACACAGCCATCGAACGAACTTTGAAAATGCTGAAAAAACAACCTACGAAATAATAATATTTTATATTATTTTTTGACATCTATTGGTGAGATGTAAAGAAGCTTTTTATTAAGCAGTAACTCTTATATTAAAGTGATCACTTAAACCAGCCTATGACGGTCGTCAGCCCCGTAAATGCCCAGACTTCCATATTCTTCTTCATCTTTGATGAGATGTCAAAAAATAATATGAAAATAACTCCTGTAATTGCAGATAATCCAGATTTTGTGAACAAGTATTTGGACACACTCAAAATGTTGTAAATATTGACACCTTAACAAAGATGAAAAAGAATGGAGTTACGATAAGTATTTACAGGACTTAAACCCTGTAAATACCCAATTACACAAACATCTTTTATGCATAGTTTTGTCGCACATTTGTCTGAGAGATCATAATTTGACTGCATTTACTTCCGTACGTTAGATTTGGTACCAGGACTCTATTGTGTATTCCCAGTTTAGGTTTCGCTATTAGGCTAGGTATATGCAAATAAATTTTGTTTTAAATGTATTGTTATGATGAAAATGATTTAAAACAATACATATTTTTTATCGATTCTTTCATCAACAATATTAAGCGTTAAAACCATACCATTTATATATTTTATGCATTTTTTTAAACTTATTTTAAGGGTTCAAAAACGGTTAGATTTTTTCTGTAAAGGGTTTTAAAACGACTAGTATAAATGATTGATTGATTGCGTTATGATAAAGATATGATTCGGCCGGTGTGATCCTTTTTTATTTTAATGTGAAAAGTTTGATCAGTTTTCTTTTAAGAATAAAAAGTCCTGAAAATTTTCACAAGATTAACGACTTCAGGCGACCGAAGGCTTAATTATTGTCAAAACCATTTGCAGGAAAATAATGACTTCTTAAAAAAGAATAACGCATTAAAACTCTGCGTGATTATCTTTAACCCTAGATTTCCGGACATTCGTAAAATTTACGAAGAATATCCGTGTTTCGTCTAATGGTACTGAAACACTTGTGATGAGGAAGACGGAAACGCGCAAATGAAAGTAAATTATTTAATTTACGAAATTACAAAATTATAAGGTCGAAAAGAACAAAGTGACACCAATATATCTAAAATTTTAAAATACTTATAAAGGCGAGAAGAACAAAGCGACACCAATAGAAAAAGAGACGTATACACGTTTGAATATTAATCTTATCTGAGCACACAAATATTGCTCCTCCACCCCTTATATATGATTTTAAAGGAGTTGCATGGGGTGGAGACAATATTGTAAACATTTAAAACTTAATGAACTGCGTCTCTTTGTTCTTCTCGAATACATTTATGCCTTAAATAATCTTAATTTTTATAAATCAATATTATATTTTCAAAATATATCATAAAAAAATACACAATTTTTTATGGCACATGCAAAATTACATAATGTTTTCAATATTCATAAAGATAAGACAATGTCAACTCGTTGCCTAGGCCAAGTTGTGTTATCTATATATTGAAATTGAGTGGAATATAAAATAAAACCATTTGAAGAAACAATCCGATTTGTATAACTTATAAATGTCTTAATTTTTTTACCGCAACAAGCATTAGTCTTTATTTTATGTCATATTTCGTATATACTTATGTAGTTCTCAAAAAACATGTTGCATTAATTCATTCATAGGGTGAAAAATCCAGTGCCTACATATTTTATTTTAAACTCACAAATAGATTTGTAGTATATTATAGTTTAGAAAAAAACTTTATAGCTGATATTTTTTTTTTAATTAAAAAAAAAAGTTCAAATCCAAAAGTTTATTAAAATAACATAATTTTATAACGGCACATACTGTGAACTTTATAATGGAAAGTATTTCTAAGCAAATGCATGTTGGCGCATACGATGCGTCTTTGAGACAAATAATTTTTTAATCGAAACTCCGAAAAATCTCCTAAAATTTAAATTTAGATAACTTTAAGTTTGAATATGTTTTTATTATAAAACGAAACTTGGTTTAAGTTAAATTACACATACCGCAGATAGGTAATTTATCAATTTAATAACATTTTTTTGCCCTTTGAATTTGAAATTGAAATTACCGTAAAAATTGAAAAAATAATAAAGCTTAATATTTTTCCATTTCTCAAAAGAATAATTTAAAAGCAATCTTACAGGGTTGGGTTTTTCTCGGAAAACCATTTAATAATAACAACCAAGATAAGATGGTTGATAAGCTTTACCCAAGCTTTTATTTTATATCCCTGATCCCAAGAAAAATGTATTTTGAAACCAATTACTCTATTTTTTATCAGTATAAATAAAATATTTACATAGTTTTTTTTTTCAGTTTGGGAAACTCCAACTGCAAGGGATTTTAAACAACTAAGGTAAGTTTACTTTTTCATTACTTTATTCTCGTAAGCTGAATCTGACCCTCGTTTTTTTGTAATTAATAAAAATAATACTATTTTTATTTTATTTTATTTTTAGGCCATTGAAATAATTTTATATGGTGATAAATATAAACGTTTATAAACATAAATACAATTTTTCATTCATAAATACATATATTTATTATATTTTTGATAGGACCTACCTAGCCACATTTTGTGTCTTGTCGGTGGAGTTCTTTTTAAATACTATTTTAAAATTTTTAAATAAAGTGATATATTTATGTTTTTTTTATTATTCACACAAATATTTCATTCTATTTCTGTGAGCCTAAGCGGCTCATTATTAGAAATAGTACGCGACGCTAACCACGGGACCACAACCCGACACATTTTATTATTATTAATTATCTATTTTAACATACTTTACACGCAAGATCAGATGTTTTTAATTTAAATGAATGAAATATTCGCGTAGTTGAGTAGATCTTCTGTGAACCGGAGTTGCTGATTCCGAAATAAATTTGTGAAATGTTCCGTCTCCGTTGTGTAAAGGTCAGCACGCTCGATTGTCGATCTGGAGGTCCCGGGTTCGATTCCCAGGGGGGTTCAAAGAAATATAGGTGATTTTTTCACTCTTATATTTATTCAATATTACCCTACTGGTACCTGAAGCGGAGGGTCATCACCTTTACTTTGTATGAAAACAATCAAGATAACACTGCGTTTATGCAGTGCCCTATGCATCTTTGGGTGCAGATGAGGAGTTTGAAGAAGAAGATATAATGCCAGCTCGTAGGCTAAATGGTAGTTCACAAATTCCATCTTCTTTCATAAAATAAAGGATAGATTTATCTGAAGTTGAGACACCTATAATAAAATAAATATGTCGTTAAATGCCCTTTATGACGATTTTCAATTAGAGCACTTTATGAGCTCGCAGATGACCTATATGATATTGGTTAGAGTGACATTATTCATTAAGGAGGAGGGAGACGTGAAGAGCATCTTAGTTTTACCCTCCCCCAGGATTTCGAAGGGAAAAAATAACATATTTGTATTCATAAATATGCCTGAAAAGCATTGTGGTGGAAATTTTTCCATTTTCGTGGTAAATCGTTTTTTGATAGGATATTCATATATGATTATAACATGCATGTGAAGGTTAAAATGTATTAGTTTGTATATTATTTATAATTACTTTAAATATATTTTATGTCTAAAATATACATGAAAAATTCTTTCAACTTTGCCTCTCTTTTAAATAGGGGTTGCACAGTACATATTACTTTTAAAATCTCACAGGCAGACAAGTTTTAATTTTAACCCTTTTGATTTTATTGTTTATATGAAATACTAGGTGTAATACGACATTTTTAGAAAATTAGAAAAATAATGTTTTGATAAGTTTTAAGACCTACCAAATAATACTCGTACATTTTATTTTGGAAATACAGATACATTTATATTTTCATAAACCTACTATTGTTAAATGAAAAAAATGTATTTATTGTAAGTTTTTTTAACGTGTAATATTTTCGGAAGCAGTTACTTATGTGCATACGTGGCTTATAAGAACACGTACCACTGTACTCACTAGCTTCCAAGACTTTTATATTCTCTTTCGTGTTGAGATGTCAAAAAGTAAAATACACCATATATAAAACTAAAACTAGTGGTGGTCGAATTTCGCAGGAATCGCCGGATGCAAAAACAGCTTTCTTAATTTGACATTTATCGTCCTACATTATGTACGTTTCCATAAATTAGTATTCATTGAATTCAGCAAACTTGAAACGCCTTAGAAATAGATATTTTAATCGTTTTTTCTACGTTATTTTTATCATGGTCCGAGATAAATTTTTCCAGAAAAATTTTATACTCTCGTAAGAAAGTCGTTTTCGCCGCACCTCTCCCTCGTTCAGGATTTGATTTATAACTTTATTAAATGCTTACGATGCTGAAAAAAGATTTATTAACCGTAAGAATACCTTATCACTCAGCACGTTCGTTCAGCACTCTGGCTAAGGAGATACTGAATCGGATGATGATTCACACTTAAGGGCGGTTGTGTAAACCTTCCGGACGAATTCCCTCTCGAGAATAATTTCCTTTTGCCTTTATTAGTAGATGTGTACATATGGGAATGCAATAAAAGGAATAAATTCTTTACATCTCACCAATAGATGTCTCAAGTGAAGTTCTAGTGATTCAAGAACAAGGTTTCTAAATTGGTTCATATATATAGAACTTCCAAGAATTTGAGTAGTGTGGTTGTCAATAATGGGTAGAATTGGTGAATGTTACACGTGTGTAAAGTGATCACTTAAACCAGCCTATGACGGTCGTCAGCCCCGTAAATGCCCAGAGTTCCATATTCTTCTTCATCTTTGATGAGATGTTAAATAATAATATGAAAATAACTCCTGTAATTGGAGATAATCCAGATTTTGCGAACAAGTGTTTGAACACACTCAAAATGTTGTCATTAAAAGGATATATTTTTTTATATTTTGAGATCTCAATATAAATGAAGAAGAATATGGAAGTCTCTGCATTTATAGGGCTTACGACCATTAAGCTTAAGGTGATTAAGTTATCACTTCACTCACTCGTTCACTTTTGTTCGCCTCCGTAGTGTAATGATCAGCACGCTTGGCTACCGTTCTGGAGGTCCCGGGTTCGATTCCCAGGGGGGGTAAAATAAATATAAGTGATTTTTACACTGTAATATTTATTCAATATTACCCTGGACTGGTACCTGGAGCGGAGGGCTGATCACCTTTCCTTCATGTGTAAACGATCAAGATAACACTGCGTTTATATGACGCAGTGCCCTATGCACCATTGGGGTGGGGAGAAGGGTTTTATTATTATTATCACACACTCGTGCAAAATTCAATCAATGAATTTTGCACTAGTTTTGTTTCGTTTCACAATTCTGATTGACCCATAATTGACAACCAGACGACTCAAATCATTGAAATGCATTAAAGTATATCATTAATATCATGACACTGTACATAAGAGTTCACAAAAGCCATCTACATTAGGTTGAGAAATCTTTTATTTTGCCCCCTTTATTCAAAGTATGATGACCCTTGATGTAAGATCCGAACCCCGGATTATTTTTACATACAAGAAAACGCCTGAAAACATAAAGTTAAATTTATGAAAGTCCTACACATATCGTAAACCTCATGCTCACGCTTTACGTCTGAGTTTACTGGAGCCATATATGGTTTCAGAGAACTCACACGTTGGATGAGAAAGTTTTTATGTAGCAGAGACTATTTTATCTATTGTATCTGTTTTATCTATTTTTAATGTTACACGTGTGTAAAATGATCACTAAACCAGCCTATGAGAGGTCATGAGCCCTGTAAATACCCACATTTCTTTATTTTTTTTAAATCTAGTTGAGATGTCATAGCCTAAAAATAAATACAATTTCATATTATTTTTTGACATCTCATCAAAGATGAAGAAGGATATGGAAGTCTGGGCATTTACGGGGCTGACGACCGTCATAGGCTGGTTTAAGTGATCACTTTACACACGTGTAACATTCACCAATTCTACCCATTATTGACAACCACACTACTCAAATTCTTAGAAGTTCTATATATATGAACCAATTTAGAAACCTTGTTCTTGAATCACTAGAACTTCACTAGAGACATCTATTGGTGAGATGTAAAGAAGCTTTTTACTAAGCAGAAACTCTTATGTTAGTATGTGAGGTCCGAATCCTGAATTATAATCACACACATGAGAAACGCCAAAAAATACCATTTTTATTATTTAAGCTTATAATTTATTAGATTTTGTGAACAAGTATTTGGACACACTCAAAATGTTGTAAATACAATTTATTGAACAGTTAAACATAAAATGTTCTGAAATTCCGGAAATACATATTGAATAGCACCGTTTATACAATCACACCATAGAGTTCGCCTGTCGCAGATAATATCGAATCTCTATTGTATTGCTGATATCGCGGGTAAAACGTCACTTATCGCTTAAAGACGTTATATGCTAGATCTACATTTCCTGAGTTAATATCACACAACGTACAGTCGGTCTTGTGTATTTCAACAATAATATAATTTCTAACTAACAAACCAGCATGCCGCTTGTCCGCAGGGATGGGCAGAGAGAAAAGAAAGTCGCACCACGTTGTATTTGTAAACAATCTTCGCCACGTCGAAATTCATGCATCTCCTCATACATACCCGACAATTATTCCGCTTTCAAGTATTTGAAATATAATACTTGACCATCCCATATATTTCTCGGTTTTCCTCTATAACCTATTACAAATATAAACATGATTATCAGTTTTTATAAAAACTTATATTTTGATGTTTTATCAGTTTTACTAGCTTATTGAGTGATACACAATATTTTTAGTGTGTCCATATCTTTGTCCACATATCTGGGTTTGTCTACTTAGGAGTTATTTATATTGATATCTCAAATTATTTTTGACATCTCATCAAAGATGAAGAAGAATATGGAAGTCTGGGCATTTACGGGGCTGACGACCGTCATAGGCTGGTTTAAGTGATCACTTTACACACGTGTAACATTCACCAATTCTACCCATTATTGACAACCACACTACTCAAATTCTTGGAAGTTCTGTATATGTGAACCAATTTAGAAACCTTGTTCTTGAATCACTAGAACTTCACTAGAGACATCTATTGGTGAGATGTAAAGAAGCTTTTTATTAAGCAGAAACTCTTTTATTAGTATGTATATATTCTTCTTCATCTTTGATGAGATGTCAAAAATAATATGAAAATAACTCCTGTATTTGGAGATAATCCAGGTTTTGTGAACAAGTATTTGGACACACTCAAAATGTTGATATCTCAACATGAGGCAAAAAAATGTGTTTGAAAAACTTGATCATGCTAAGTTTTCCCCAGTCTCTGTCTGCTCCTATTTCCAACAACATCCGAATCACATTTTTTTATACACGCCTAACATTCACCGTTCTACCCACGATGAGAACCATACTACTCAAATTTTACCCAGACTTCCACACCTTTCTTAATTTCATCGGAAATACTTCACCCGTATTCATTTCTTGTGTCACCATTCAAACATCTAGCAAATATCTTTTTCCTGGCTCCATCCCAACTTATCGTCTTTAAAGACTGTTGAAGTCAGCTCTCCTCGTCCTCAGGTCGATAGAAGGACCTACAAAAAATCATCTATGAATTTTTGTAGGTCATTCTATTATGGACAACGTCACTTAGGCCATACCTTCGAATATGTTATCATTTTATAAGCATCCATGAATTTTTTGGTCTTCCTCTTGATGTCTTTCGAGGAAGATCACAATATGTTCAGGTTCTCTGCATCCCGTGTGCCCATATCATCTCAATTACCTTTTCTCTACCTTACAATTCAATCATACATCGTTTTGCCATTTTATTTTGTTGTTTATTTTTTTTCTACTATGTATATTTTTTTAAATGTCAGAAATAGAAATGCGGCTTTTGTCTGAGCAGTTCTCAAAATAAAATAATGAAATTTATCGGCGGAATTATTCTCATAAATATAGACTACTGAAAATTAAGTAAGCCATCCTTATAAATTTCTTATTAGATAATCGCTAGGCTAAGTGTTTTGGGATTACCATTTTCATCAACTAAGCTTAGAAGAGCTTTACGCTGTAAAGTAAAAATATAACAGGCTCTCCGGCGATATAAAAATCATGATGTTTTTTGATGGATTAATTGACATAAATAGACTACCGTAAATTAAGCGAACCGTTTTAATGAATTTCATATTAAAAGATCATTAAGCTAAGTGTTTCAGTCTTACGCTTATCATAAAGTAAGCTTAGAAGAGCTTTACGTCGTGGAGCAAAAAGATTACGGGCTTTCCGGAGATATAAACTCAAAGTAAAACCACGGTAATAATGTATTTTAAAACGACCACAACGTTAACATCGAGGAAGACTTAATCGTATAATATGATTCTTTTATTTTCAGTTTTTTCGTGGATAAAAACAGAAGTTTTTACAAAAGGATTCTCTGTGAGATTTAATCTTTAAAAGCACTTGATTTTGATATTAAATGAAACCAGTGTCAGAAATGGCGAACCATTTAATTAATTACTCCAATTTATCTTCCCTTTATTTTTTATGTGAAACAATGTAAGTGAGAGAAATCAGATAAAATTAATTATTTATTTTGCGATTTTATGTAAAAATCTCCAAATATTTTTGGTTTTCCATGTGTTAACACTTTTTAAAACTCTATTTATCAGTCATCCTTCACATCGTGTAATATCACTTAAAAACATTACTTGATGACTACCAGCTTCGGATTTTTTTTTTGGAATAACCTGCAAAGTTTCTACTTTTAGAGGCTTGTTTGCAGGTAGGATAGTAAAGATTGGGAAGGTAAACGTAAGAAAAACATCACAAACACCCAAACTAATAAAAAAATTATATTTATTTTCCAATCGGAGGGAATCGATCCGCGACGTCAGTTTCGCAGTTGAGCATCTACCCAAATATATTTTGGTGCCTGTCATAACCATTTCACCATCAAGTCAACTGTAGAGTTGTGTTTTTAAGTGGTATTACGCAACATGAACGATGACTGAAAAGGAAAGTATTATATTACCATACCACAAAGTTAACAATGCTTTTAAGATACAAAATATTTTTTATTATTAATAACTTTAAAATGAACGAAGAATGATAAAAAAAATTATCATATTACCATATCACAAGGTTAACAGTGCTTTTAATATGCAAAATATTAAATTTTTTGATGAATAACTTCATTACAATATGATATGGAACTCATAGTCTCGTCTGGAAGTATAATATTATCATACTACAAAGTTTTATTTATTGTTTCGGCATTAACTTTGTGATAAGATATGTTACAATGATTAAAGAAAACACTTGTTTTTTACCACTTGAGTTTTATTATAGACTACATGTTTCAGAAGTTAAACTTCCATCATTCAGGTCTGTATAATAGTTACTATACAGACCTGAATGATGGAAGTTTAACTTCTGAAACATGTAGTATATAATAAAACTCAAGTGGTAAAAAACAAGTGTTTTCTTTAATCATTACTACAAAGTTAATAGTGCTTTTAAAATACAATATTTATTTTTTTTTATTTATTAATAACTTCAAAATGAAGGACGAATGATAAAGAAAGTATTATATCACCATACCACTAGGTTAACAATGCCAGTGCTTTTAATATACAAAATATTATATGTTTTGATTCACTTCATTACACTAGGATATGGAAGTCTTAGCCTCGTCTGGAAGTACAATATTACCATACCACAATATTAACAGTGCTTTTAATATACAAATATTATAATTTTATTTATTAATAACTTCAAAATGAAGGACGAATGATAAAGAAAGTATTATATTACCATACCATAAGGTTAACAGTGCTTTTAATATACAAAATATTATATTTTTTGATTAATAACTTCATTACAATATGATATGGAAGTCTTAGCCTCGTCCGGAAATGCGGATATAAATTTAATCTTAAATTCAAGACCCCGGTCATTGTCCGAGACTCAACCCGCAGGGAGGGCAAATTACATTTGCAACCCCTTCCGTGGCTTTCAAATTAAGGGTGGTATTCCAGCGAGCCGGACGCATGTCTGGCGGTCGGACGCGTCGCGACGTCGGCGGCGCGGCAGTTTGAATGCCTGAACACTATCAAGTACTTCCTGCTGGCTCTAAGAAAATTTCATCCATCATTTAAAGTTGAACTTCACATTTCGGATCTTACGTTCTGCTTTTTGTTGTGTTTTACAAGATTTAACATAAAAAAAAACATAATTTATATTTGAAGCACTAATTTTGTGATTTTTCATTTTATAATCAAAATGAAACTTTGTTTTAAAATCAATATAAATATTTAATTATAACATAATTATAATGTCTACCG
Organism: Brachycentrus maculatus; assembly: GCF_059751285.1. Taxonomy (NCBI): domain Eukaryota; kingdom Metazoa; phylum Arthropoda; class Insecta; order Trichoptera; family Brachycentridae; genus Brachycentrus; species Brachycentrus maculatus. Next base: position 660,551 of record NW_028280757.1, on the reverse strand, counting down.
ATTTGGAAGCTAACCGCTTCTTTATCAAGACTGATTAATACTAAAACACTATCTACTTAACAAAATTTCAAAATATTTTGACGGTTAGGCGCTTAGAGCTTGGGTAGATCTTTAATTATATAAATAAATAAAAACGTCCACAATTTTACATATTTTTTAAAAATATTTATTTGTGTATATGTCCTCAGCATTTTATGTACCTACGTTATTTATATCAAATTATTATCATAAATTTTAATGAAATTTTGTTTGAAATCTTTAATTTATTGAATTGATTCACAAACTGCTTCGAAATTTTGACAGAATATTCTTATTTGCGCGTGTTTTATATACAAAAATATGTTTATTAATTATAAACCAATTTAAAAAAAATTATATGCGACGTTTATTAAGTGATCAATTAAAACAGCCCATAACAGGTCATAAGTTCTGTAAATACCGAGATTTTTACAAAATATTCGTATTCATTTATACTGAAATGTCAATGGAATTTTTTCCAGCATGATTATTAAAAAAGTTTTTTTTTTGTTATTAAAAGGAGAATTCTAGCAAAAAAAATAAGTTTTCCAGCCAATGACAGGTCGTGAGCTCATTTGTGTTTACATTTAGAAAATATTCCACTCTGATTTTTTAACGAAGTTTTTTTTTTAAATTTTTTATTATTTTAAAAAAAGAGAAGTAGGTATTTGTGTTTTTTACTATTTACAGAAATACTTCAATTTCATACAAGAGTATTTCTGTTAGCCTAAGCGGATCATTACTAGAAATAGGTATGAAATTGTGGTAGAGTGGGTTCGAACAGAGAAACTCTGGCTTAAGAGTCCGCGACACTTACCGCGGGACCACAACCCGACAAGTTATTTGATGGTGAGTCCTTTTATAAATTATAACTTTTCCAGCCAACGATAGGTCGATAGCCCTGTAAATATCCAGACTTCCATATTCTTTTACATTTTGTTGAGATATTTAAACTTTAATTATTTTCCCTTATCTGTCTTTTTTATTAAATTTATTCGAGGTTCGGAATACAGAAACAAAGGTCGGAATACCAATTAGTTTTACGTTCGTTACCTAAAACAATTACCGACCACTTTCAAATAATTATCTCAAATTAAACATACCCTTAAATACGACCGAATAGTTGAAATGATAAAATAAAATAAAATCATCCCTTTGTGTCTCAGGCAGAGTGAAATGGAGAGCAGGTTTTATGCCTTAATTTTAGGGACGTCTGAGTCGTTCAGTCTATAATGTATATTAGTGAGGAATCCAATGTTGTTAGTAATCGTGAGATGAGATGGATATCTTCCACCTGTCCATGTCGTGATTTTAATTGAATTAAAGCGTTAAAATTTTATGTTTTGAACATTGAAAGCACTTACTTTGTGGATCATATTGATATATTATTTTGAGAAATAAAAAGGCTTTGTGTTGTGATCCACTCACATTTTTATTAACCAACTAGTTTCGGCAACAACATGTTGCCCTCTTCAGGGTTTAGTCATAAATTAAACTCTGAAGAGGGCAACAGGTTATTGCCGAAACTAGTTGGTTAATAAAAATGTGAGTGGATCACGACACAAAGTCTTTTTATTTCTCAAAATAATATAAGTTAAATGTTGGTTAGAAAAGTTCAAAGTTACGGCAGAAAAATATTCCAAAACCTATTTTGAAGGAATATAATACATACCTACCTTTGATTATTATTTTCAAAAAAAATTAATTGAGAGACAATTCCTTAAATCGATTCGGCAGTTACTTTGTGTTATATAATTTAAATTTTACGTTCTTAAGCTTGGTTAGGTTGGGACCACAATATCATAAAATTTATTATCGCACCTGTTTCGATGCGCTCCGCATTATTATCAAACCTGCAATGCTCATGCAAAACGTATCGAAACACGTTTCAAAATAAATTTCAAGAAAATATGTTGCTTACCAAGTAAAAATTTAATACGTGTTAAAACAAAATCTTTATAAATTATTTAGACAGTTTTTCCTTTATTTGTATTTACCCTATATTAAATCGAAATTGTCATGGGATTACCTAGAAAATATATCATTGGTAGAAAATGACTCTACTGTTACTTAAAAAATAGTTTTAATATAATTACTATCAAGACAAATCGCTCACTCCTTTCAAGAACGTCATAAATCAAAATTCGACAATTTTCAGTTGTGCATGTTTTCGGAATGCCCATAAAATGTACTATATATATCCCAGAAAAAGAGGCATATTTTTAACTTAATATTTACCCGCTACAGGGCAGAAAGTGTTGTTTTTGCATTTTGAAGAAAAGGTTTTGTTTAATTATTTTTTGAAATATACCAAATATTTTTCAAATAGAGAAAAAATCTTAAGGTTTTACCTAAAAAGATATGCTGTAAAGTAGAAAGTTCAATAAGTGGCTTGATATTTATTTTGAATGAATTGTATTATATTTTAAAACTTTAAAAACGTTCTCCTGAAAAATCAAGTTTTTTGATTTATGACGTTCTTGAAAGGAGTGAGCGAAATGTCAACTTATCCACCTTTGTAGTGTAATGGTTAGCGCATTTGGCTACCATGCCGGAGGTCTCAAGTTCGATCACCAGGAGGATAAAAACACATATTGGTGATTTTTTAATAAACAAATATATGTGGATACGTGTAGAAAAAAACAAATATCTGAACACATTCATAATGTTGTTAATAAATAAACTAGTTAAATTATAAGGTACTTAAAATATTTAGTGTCATGTTTTCAGGCGGTTTTCAGTATGTGAATATAATCCGGGGTTCGGGTCTTGCATACAAATAAGCAAAAGTCGGCTTAAAACAAGCTTTCATTGATCCAATATAGATGGCTGTTGTGAACTCATATGTGATTGATCAATATATCTGAGAATTCTAAAAACTTAAGAAGTGTAGTTTTCAATTATGGGTAGAGTTGGTGAATGTTGCACGTGTGTAAAGAAATCACTTAAATACCCAGACTTGTTTACATGAATTTTTTCTTAAAATATGTTGATATGGCAAAAAAATTAAAGTGCCGTCGATTTCTGCAATCTGGCTTGTTTTGTTATAATTTCCGAATCGAAAATTTTCTCCTCGGAGTTTTAATAAGTTTCTTAATGTTCAGGAATTAAATATATTTATTTCTCTGATAAAATAAGAGATTTTATATTCCATTGACGACAGTTCTTTGCAGAAAGCTTCGTAGGTATTGCGAAAGTTTACAATTTCTGTGAAATAATTTCGGCAGAAGGGTTTCGAAATAAATTAATTAATGTTCACATTCGGTTTATTTACATCCTCGAATATACAAAATATACTGTTCGAGCATTGTTTGGTTTACATTTTAATTAACGAAAGCAATATTATCTTAACAATGCTAATATTTCAATTACGAATAACCTACATACGTATGATGTTTGTGTGTATTATACGGAAGAGAAATTCGTACGAAGACACGGACTTTTCATTCGTATTTCTGTTATATAAATTCCTGCTCACACTGACACGGATATGTACACAGCGCACACACAGACGCGCACACAGACTCGCATACACAGACACATACACACTCGGATTCTTGGTTCTAGGACTGAAATTTATTTATTTATTTTAAAACATAAAACATAACTAACTAACTACGAGTAGGCAGAGAGAATATAACGCCAAACTAATCTGTCTTTGCAAACAATCTTCGCCTCTTCCACATTCAAGAATTACCTCATACATACCCATCGATTATTCCAACTCTTGACCTTACCACTTTCAAGTCATTGAAAAACTTGATAAAAAGTTAAAAATAAAAATTAAATAAAATATAAAAATATAAAAAATTGATAAAAATTAAATAAAAATAAAATAAATATAAAATAAAATAAAAGTAATCGTCCCTCTGAAATCGACATTCTTAAGACTAAGATGAGACTCATCCCTTGCTAGCGTAACGAACGCAGCATTAGTTACGCTAACGAGAGACTTGGTACGATCAGTTCAATCAGAACCTAAAATCTGGTGGTGTCAAAAGTCTGCGTAATAGGAGGGCATGTATGACTAGATGTATGGATGTGAGAAGGCGAGGAGTGTATGTCAGGACAGAAGAGTATGGCTTCCATCCTTTCTGCCTACCCCTGCGGGGAAACGGCGTGGTGGTAGTAGTAGTAGTAGAAAAATATCAATCATTGTTTTTCATCAATACGTAATATTTAGTGCTGTAGAGACCAGTAAATCATGATTAAGTGAGCTCTAAGAGGCGAAAAATTGAAAATTTATGAGTTTTCGGTTCGTTCAACACACCCATTTTGGCATAAAATCAATAAGCCTCATCGCAACTGTTTTTTTTTGTTGGGTAATATATCCAAAATTAAACAAGGTTTATTGGATTGAATTCTACATTTATTTATGTATATATACAACATTTTGAGTGTGTCCGAATACTTGTTTACAAAATCTGGATCTTATCTCCAATTACAGGAGTTACTTTCATATAATTTTTTTGACATCTCATCAAAGATGAAGAAGAAAAAAAATTTCAATAATGGGTAGAATTGGTGAATGTTACACGTGTGTAAAGTGATCACTTAAACCAGCCTATGACGGTCGTCAGCCCCGTAAATGCCCAGACTTCCATATTCTTCTTCATCTTTGATGAGATGTCAAAAAAATAACATTTATGTATATGTTAAAAGGTGACGCGTTTTGTCTTATTAGGACATTATCAAGTGTGTGATCAGTGTATCAGAGTATTTGATGTCTTAATAAGAAAATACGAAATGCGTCACTTATTAACATATATGTATAAATAAATGTAGAATTCAATGCAATAAACCTTGTTTAATTTTGATATATTACCCAACAATTCAATATGGAATTCCACCAACTGTCTGCAGTTACAATAAATATGTTTTTTTATTTTATTTAAAAATTAATTAATATTCAGGTGAATGAATCTGGGATGTTTTATCAAGTGCGTATTTGTTTTTGCGCTCTCATATTTTTTTAACGTGAATGAATTTATTTTATGCTATTGGAATGACACAGTTTGGAATACTAAACTCAAGAATTATATTTTTTATTTAAAACTTCTGGATTCTATGAATAAATTAAAATATAAAAACAAAATATGTCAAATACTTGACAGTGGTCGGGTCAGAAGTCGAAATAATCGGCGGGTAAGTATGAGTAGATCCATGAATGTGGAAGAGGCGAGGAATGTTTGCGAAGCAGGGTGGTATGGCGTTCTATTCTCTCTGCCTACTATTCTGCTTTCTATTCTCTGGACTGGTTCTATTCTATTCCTAAAAGCTGGAGTGATTACCTTGCCTTCATGTTAGTTACGATCAAGTAACGTCAATACTATGCGTTGCTCTATGCACCATTGGGTGCGGATAACAGTTAGAAGAAGAAGAATCTAAGTAATGACGCCCTTTTTCGCTTGATAAAAAAAATACACCATTATTTAAATATTTTTTTTAATAAATAATAAAGTGTTCTTTTTTTGTTTGGTAAGAATAATAACGTATACCTGGTATTATAAATTAATTCACCCCTATTTTATTTCATGATATAAAAACATCTACAGCCTGTGTTCTCACGTTTATTATTATTATCTCAAATTGTCTGTGTTTATTTGCGAAGACGCTCTATGGTTTTATTTATACCGTACTCACAATTAATATTTAAGAAAACATGAATTTAATGGAGCCGATATTCAGAACACTAATTTATGTGTAAAAACATGTAAGATATGTTTTCAACATTACATATCAGAATTTCCTAAGCGGAATATTTATTAGTACAGCATTTCGTATATTATATTCTACATTTATTAAAAAAATAAAGTGATGATTTAAGAAAACTTGAATTGAATGGAGGTGATATTCAGAATACTAATTTATTTGTAAAAACATCTACCTTAACAAGCTTTGAAAATAATGTACGAAGATTTAATTATGTAACGCGTAGAATATTGATAAAGCATTTCAAATAATTTATTTAAACTAACTAATTATCACGCCGCTTCTCCGCAGGGGTAGGTTGACACAAGAGAACACCACACCATTCAAAATGCTTTTCAAAATATCGCTCACTCCTTTCAAGAACGTCATAAATCAAAAAACTTGATTTTTCAGGAGAACGTTTTTAAAGTTTATATGATACAATGTATTAAAAATAAATATCAAGCCGCTTATTGAACATTTTACTGTGCAACAGATCTTTTTAAGTAAAACCTGAAGGTATTTTCTTCATTCGAAAAATATTTAGTTTATTAAAAAAAAAAATTAAACAATACCTTTTCTTCAAAATGCAAAAACAACATTTTCTGCCCTGTAGCGGGTAAATATTAAGTTTAAATATATCGCTTTTGCTGGGATATAGTACATTTTTTGGGCATTCCGAAAACATTCATAACTGAAAATTGACGTTTTTTTATTTATGACGTTCTTGAAAGGAGTGAGCTATATGTCACCATTATTATCTATGTTTCCTTTTACAAAAAATCCCGTTCCTGAAACGCCCCCCCTTCTATTTATTACCCTACCAACCTCTATATATACCTGAATATATTTTTGCTCGTTAGTTTTACTATTCACCTGTAGATAAAAACATCTGTAGTTTTCGAAACCAGTCGTGTGTTACGAAATAAAACTCATTAAGTGGTATTATACAATGTTTATTTTTTTTTATAATCAATATGTCATTCCACAAAATTAATGCCGAATCAATAAATAATACCACAGCACCCATAATTTCAGCAAACATTCTTCGCCTCTACAATATTTATATATCTCCTAATACTTACCCGCTGATTATTTCGACTCCTGTTACACACGTACCCAGATTTCCATGTTCTTTTTCAAATAAATATGTCGATATGTCAAAATGTAATGTTTCGAGCGAGTGCTTTTGGCTAGAATTTTCTCTCATAAATTACAAGAAATTATAGTTACTTTAAACATAAAGAGTAAATCCACTCACGAGTAGGCATAGGCTATGAAACTTAAAAAGTTGATGCCTGAGTAGGGTCATGACAAGCGGTGTTGCATAAGCGGTAGCTAGATTTGGACGTTAGGTAATTTAAAAAAAAATGTAATGTTTCGCTATTATAATATGAGTTACTACATTGCTTCACCGATCCTGAATGTATTTTCCGTTCTTGACCCAATTATAAAGAGCAGTTTTCTAGATGCATTTTAGAGGAGCATAAAAGAATACTGATTCTTCTCGAAGAAAGGAGAAGAGATGCTTTATTTTCTTTGTTTTTCGACATAAACCGTATGCTTTATGATACGAGATTTCATCATGTTGATATTATGTCATTCAGAAAATTTAGTTATGCAAAATGTTTTTGTCCACCTTCATAGTGCAATGGTAAGAGCGTTCGTTTTCCAGGTTTTAAATAAATATTTTTCTCATTGATATTTATTTAATATAAATAATTTAGGTGCCCCAGCTTGAAATCAAACATTTATCGTTTTTTATATAAAAGAAGTTGGAAATATGAGCCTCCCAGGGCTTACGAACTGCTATTTGGCTGGCTTAAGTGATCACTTTGTAAATTCTTGTAACATTCATCATTCTGCCGATTATTGAACATTCATATTGCATTCATATTTGAAACTTTGCAATGGTATTACTGATATCTTCTTCAAAGGGCACTGCATCTTATAGATTCAGTGTTATCTTGATTTTTATTTACATGAAGGCATAGTGATCACTCCTGCGCTTCAGGGACCAGTCCAGGGTACTTTTTAATAAATATAAGAGTGTAAAATCAATTATATTTATTTTCACCTCCCCCTGGGAATCGAAACTGGGACCTCCGGCACGGTAGCTAAACATGCTAACTTTACACCACGGAGTTGGACATAACTATGTATATTAATACCTTTCAACCTTTTTTTAAGTTAATTAATTAATTACTGATATAATATCCTTTTTTCATTGTCTTTCTAATAAAGCTGTACTTTTGCTATTCTGAGCCTCTCGTTTTCAGTCATCTCTAGATTTAAATATAAGGAGAGTGGGATTTTTTACCTAACCTTTATGTTGCAAATGAATATGTTAACTTATATACCATCTGACAACAAAAGGGGGCCAAAGAAAGAAACAATAAAAAAGGTAAAATGGTATTAAATCAATATTTATTTTATTTTTACGACACATCGTGTTAGTTTTCTGAGAAAGCACATGTGGATAATATTAGGATCCGATTATACTGCTATCTTATTTAGTCAGAATATCGATGGTCTGCTACATACCTAACGTTTTTAGAAAGTAATTAAAATAAAAACAGCTGTATGTAAAAGGTTAAGATTAAACATAGAAGAAATAAACGAATGTTATGGAAATACAGAATTATATTCCGAGCTGCATTTAAAATTGTACGGAAATATAAAGATATTACGTATTGCACTTAGTAAAAACCTAGACAGAGCAAAATTTAAATTTTCGCTTTTAAGAAATATAATATATGTTCCGACTGGAAATGAAGCGTGGAACATAAAATGCACAGAAAATATTAAATTTGAAATTATAAGTGTGGAAATACAACGTGGTTGTTATTAAAAGTAAAACGAACGCTGTAAAGAAGTGGATAACGTTTAACGTTTAAATTATTTGCAAAATATTTCATTATTAAACTACTAATACTTACTTATATCCGCACCCAATGGTGCATAGGGAACTGCATCAAATTAATATGTTTATTTGATCGTTTATTATATGATGGCAAGGCGATGAGTCCTGCGCTTCGGGTACCAGTCTAGTGTTTTATTAAAAATATAACATTTCGAGTGTGTCACAAATCTGGATTATCTCCAGTACAATAATTGGGAGACATTTTTTAAATATTTTTTTTTTATTTCAACATATGTATTGTCTTTATTAAGATTTATTTGGACACACTCAAAATGCTGTAAATAAATAAACTGTTCAAATTTAAGCTAAAATAAATTGAAAATTATGTTTACAAGCGTTTGTCAAGGATGTGACTTCATAATGCAGGATTTGGACCTCACATAAAAATGGAAAGAATCTCCTCTTAGTAAAAATTTTCTTCCTTCAATCATAGATGGCTATTGTGAACTCGCGCATACTGTGTTTTGAGTTTGATCAATGTATCTAGAAGTTTCACAAAATTCGGTAGTGTGGTTCATCAATGTTCATCATTTTACACACGTGTAACATTCATCAATCCTGGGTAGGATTGGTGAATGTTACACGTGTGTAAAATGATCCCTTAACCGAACCTATGATGGTCGTAGCCCTGTAAATGCTGTGATGAAAAAATGACGTGATAAACAAAACAGAGTCTTATAAACACATCGCACTCATTGGAAGTCTGAACGTGAATAGTTAAGTGAAAACCACAATTACTTTGAATGTGCTTTTTGGTAAATGGAAAAAGGAGATTGATATTCCATATGGATATGAAGTACCAATCGTGTATAACAAATCTATTGAGGTTCCAGCGGAAAGTTGAGTGCGATTCCGAATAAAACTTAAAAGGTTTTCAAACGAGTTTTTCTGAAAACATTTTTCGAATGTGTTTTTACTCGAAACTGTTTTATGATGGTTCTATTTCCTTTTTATTCATATTTTATTATTTTCTTTCCGAGATGCATAAAAAAAACAATAAAACAAGCGGTGTGGGTTAGTTTGGGGATTTGATTTTTCTCTGTTCCCCGCAAAAATTATTCATGATAATTTAATATACAGACTTATTATTGAAATAAAATATTACGATGACTCTTTTAGACGAAGGGATTATGGACATTTGGTCATCTACATGGTTTGCAATAAATATGTTATTAACATTCTCCTTATCATTCATCGTTCACTTTGTGTAATACCACATTAATTACAGAAAAATATTTTGGTATTACATAAAGTGAACAATGAATTATAAGGAGAGTGTTATACACTTGTGTAACGTTTACAATTCTGCCTATAAACCCAAGATCCTTAATAGACATATAAAAACAAATTTTAAAACAAAATTACATTTTAATTATGAAACAAAAACAGTTCCATTGCATTTACTGACCATCTCAGCATTTTAACTAAATGCAACTATTCAACTAAATACATTCATTTTTATTGATTGGTTTGGCAGTCACTTTGTAGTAATATTAATTCATTATTGTTTTGATGCATTCCGCATCGTTATGGAATATGGAATATGAAACAGGTGCCACCATGGATATCAAGAAATAGTGGTATGTACCAAGAGAAAAACATATAAATGTTTATGAAATACATTTATATATGTGGAAGGGAAATCTTGATATCAGAATTATAATATTATTAATATACTCTAGATTTTTTGTCAGCATTCGTACGCATTTCGATATTTTGGCTGTAACGAAAAACCATAAAGGTTTGTGTTACACAATTGGTGATAAATTGAACGTGAGTTTACCATATGTTGAAGATGAATCGTTTATTTTTATAAACGATTCATCTTCAACATATGGTATGGTATGGTATGGTATATATGGTATGGTATGGTATGGTATGGTACATATGGTATGGTATTCATCTTCAACGAATAAACGATTCATCTTCAACATATGGTATGGTATGGTATGGTATATATGGTATGGTATGGTATGGTATGGTACATATGGTATGGTATTCATCTTCAACATATGGTATGGTATGGTATGGTACATATGGTATTTTGCTCTCGTATTTTAAATACGAGAGCAAAAAATATGCTACAACCCTTAAAATATCTACCACAAAAAAAATATCCAACTCTTTTACATGCATGTCGGCACAAACCATTTATTTATCACCAGTCAGAAGAAAATTATTATGGTGACACATATGGGAATAGACTGAGATATTAGAATTTTAAATAAAGGGTTGTTTTGTGCGTCTTGAAATCAAGATTTTTCGTGGTACGGTATTATGAGGGTGTATTTTTTATATTGAAAAATCATCCCTCACCAGTTGTTTAATTTTAAATTTCATTAATTTATGTTACATTTAAATGTGATTTTATGTCAGTCCTTCTAGTAAAATAATTTTACACGTCACTACCATAGCACATAATAGTCATTACCAATTTACACATGGACATGCACTAAGAATGTTAAGTTTTTTTTCTTAACATAAATCATGTTTCGTATCGGCCGTACTCCTTTGAGGAAAGTTAAGTATGATCTCACATGTACGGACATACTCCCGGACAGGTTAAAAATATTAATCATATATCCATATACATCGTAATAAAATATATCAAATATCAATTTAAATTTTTAAAATTTTTACAACCACCGGGTATCGAGAAAGCGACACCCTTTTTACTTAATGTGGTATGTACCACAACAAAGTTTTCAAATAAACAATGTACATTTAGACAAAATAAACGAATGTGTGGTAACCACGTCTCACTGTCCTGGACGCGTTTCCAGGAGGCAGTGGTTGTCCCTTAATAAATTATAAAGTCTCGGTTGGACCCTTTTCTATTAAGCATTTTTGTCACGTGTGGAACATTGCGAAAGAAATGCTTTTGTTTTGGAAAAAGTTCGATGCACATTCCAATGTCAGTGGCGTGCTGAGGAAAAATTAAAAGCTCATCGTTATACCGTGACACACCCCTATAAATACTTTTCTGAATTACGTGATCGAATTTTCATTTTCAGTATTGGATTTCATTATGATGTTCCCGGCCACAAATTATAAACTCCTGTTATAAATTAAATGAACTACTCAACCATCGAACCCTTAGCTAATCATTTCATCTGCCTGCATAGTGTTGTGGCTAGTACATTCCGCTCTGGAGGTCCCGGGTTCGATTTTCTAAGGGGGTTAAGATAAAAGTACGTGATTTTTCACTGTATATTTATTCAATATTACCCTGGACTGGTATCTGAAACGCACGGCTGATCACCTTTCTTTCAATCATTTATCGATTAATTAACATCAGGCACATATGAGGTTTAAATTAAGAAGAACTAACATCAAATCGCTTACTCAGGGGAAAGCAGAAGTAATAGAATGCCACACCATTTGTCTTTCTAAATAATTATCGCCTCTTTCTACATCCTGCATCTTCTCATACATACCAGCCAATTATTTCGATTCCTAACCTAACCGCTTTCAAGTATTTGAAATACTTGATCATGCCAAGTTTTTCTCGGTCTTTTTTTGCTCCTAAACCTATTAATTATGTTTTTTTTTTCTAAACTAAACCTAATATTTATGTATTTTCTGATTTTTCTCGAAAAACGTTGCCGCCTGAAATTTTAGGACCAATGTTTAAATAAGGGTTAAATGGTCATACGTTTGTGTGTGTAAAATGTTGACCCATTATGTCACCACAAGAACCATTCTAAAACTATTCTGTAAACTATTAGTCGCAAAGTGGTCCGTTTACTTTTGTTACGCGTAATTTGTTTGGATTTAGCCGTTTTCACCTTTATCCATAATGGTTTTAGGTTTCTGCTGCGACTAATACCGTACAGTACAGTACATTTATGTCGGTTTATTTAATAAGTGTGTTTACGGTTGATTTAAAACACAGCAAAATCATTTTCTTTTGATTTTTTAAGTACGCGTAATACCACTCAACATTTTCAATATGATTGTTTTGCGATATTTTCAAAAAAAAACATTGAACTGTTCTTTTCCTGTGAAAAATACCGTACAGTACAGTACATTTATGTTGGTTTATTTAATAAATGTGCTAAACGGTGATTTTTAACACAGTAAGACTCTTTTTTTTTAATTTTTGAAGTACGTGTAATACTACTCGACTTCAAACTATGAAAATGTGCAATAGAAATTTTTATATGAGATTATTGTGTGTTCTGTAATATTTTCAACAAAAAAATTAACACATTGTAATGAGGAATCAAATTATAAATACTATCTTCATTAATAAAAATAATAATGTTGGTTTGTTCAAAATTTCAAACCGGTTGCTTTGAAATTTTGACACCACGTTGCATTTTAATTCGCGCGTGTTTTTTTATATATTGTAGATAGGTGTTTTTGTTACATTTATGGTAGCACGCAACAGAGTTTACATTGCTCATGGTGGACAGCATACTTCTGACAACTTCTATTAATTAACAGTTTTTAAAAAAATCTTTGCATTTTTAGATCAAGATTTTCGGTATTTTAATTTCTTCATCAAATTTGTTCTTTCTGTTTTCCACCTCTTCCATTTAACCAGACTGAGCTGTAGCAACGCGTGACCGGGTACAACTTTTAATATAATATAATCGTTTGTAGTGTTTAACTTTAGAGATAAAAAATCTTAATACACATCAAATTATCGTAAAATAGGATTTAAATGAATCAAATTATTTCCAAGAAATAATATAAAACCTACCAGCATTGAAAATATTTATAAAAAAACTCTCTCTAGTAGAAGTTCATTTATAAAAATAAAGAGATTCTTTGAAACGGATATCGTGAAACGATATTTAATTTAGCAAAAATATTGTTTTTTTTACAATCTTTTTTATCGTCGCTTTCTTCATCTTTCTTACTTTAACATTGTTTTTGTGCCTTAAGTTTAATCAGGGCATTCGCTTTGTCTGTCTCGTTTACAAAGCATGTACCTACGTCAGAATTATTATCTCATATAACTTTTGACAAATTATTCAAGGAACATAGCAAGTAAAAAACAAAACAGATTATTCCAGACTTTTGATGTCACGAAAGTTGTAATTGGTCCTTACAAAATAAATAAATGTGAGTACTAAAAATTTTCTGAATGCAAATTTTATTACTCTGCTTTTATTTACTTTGGCTTCTTAACTTCTAAAATGATCACCGTTTTTTGCTGCTTCCTTTGCTAGTACAGACACTGATGTATGAAAGTAAAACATGGAATTGTCAAAAGAAGAATGAATTCAGAGTGAACATCGCTGATACGCGTTCCCTCAGATGAATTTGTGGAAAATCATTGTATGACATAATTAAAAATTAAAATACTATAAAGGAACGTAAAGCTTGGGCCGCACACAAGTTATAACGGATAATAGTTATAAGACAGGGGTTTGTACCTAAAACTACATTTCGCTCGATAACTTGATAATCGTTTTAATCGGTCCATATTATCTTCAGAATCTTTAAAAATCCCCAAGTCTACGTTTAAATTATTCGATCTCTGATCCAATGGTCAAACGGTCCGTGACATCGTGTGTTATTTACGTTTACTCGAGACATTTTTTTTCCATTTTTCAAAAATCAAGCATGAAAGTAGACTGAATGCAGTTTGCGGTTTGCAATGCGCAAAATGCGATTACTCAGACGAATGTGAGTCAAAACTTAAAACCCTTTAAATGGTAGATTTTCGAATGGTGAAATTAGAGAAGATGTCAACGATATAAAAGATATAAGCATCATCAATAAATTTTGAAAGGTGTGTTGAGATGATTTGGACATGTGGAACGAATGAGTAAGGAAAGAACAAATTCTATTTATTTATATTCCCAGCTGGTAAAAAATATAATTGAATAATAAAAAGATAAGCTTTATTGATTTGACTTATCATTCAAATCAATCTTTTTATGGTCCGACACACTCAAAGCAGCGTCTGTTACATTTTATCGCATACCGTAAAGTGGGTTTACATTGCACCAAAATACTGCATTTTTTCAAAAAATTGTCTATTCAGATCAGGTTTTTTACTTTTTCTGAGGTTTCAACTATTGCAATGTAATAACACATATACCTGTAACATGTCTGATACGTTTTTAAATTTTTATCTATTTTGCCTGTATTTTTTTTTATATTTATATTTTGGTGCAAAGTATCCCGGGGTAAAGTACAACTTTGCACCATGATATTTTCTCTACACTTTTCGTACTAGAATCCAAATTTATGCAAAGTAAAGGCTATCCTACAAGTTTTGTTGCACCTTATGAAGGGTTTTGGCTCACAGTTCACTAAATGCAGATTATAATATTGTATAATTATGGAAAAATAAGACACTTGATACAATTTTTTTTTTTTAAATATTGAAAAATCTAACAAAAGTGTTTTTTTTTTCAATACTGAAGGTTTTAAGTTATATAAAATAAAAGGTGGATATTAAAACATATCGTACTATATAGGTAATAGGAATCAAAATTAAATTAGGTCTAAATATGGTCAAGTTCCGGGACGGTAAAGAAACCTCTTTTGGATTGCATTTTCGGTTCTTTTATGGAACCCGCTACATCCTTCCAAGAATATTGAAGAAAGTCATCCTTCATCGGCCACTTCCACGTTTTGAGACTCTCCTGCATGGATTTAACAGCTCTGTCTTTCTTTATTTCCAAAATCTGTCCCGGAAAATTTTCTCCTTCATAATGAAATACGACATATTTTCCCACCTTCTTTTTTACTGGTCCTAATGAAACGGAAGAACAAATACGATAACTGGTTTCAGTCATCGTTTTTGTTCTTCTCCCTCTTCCTCAAAGCTTCCGTGTCAACTATAATCAGTTAATGCTAGATATGCTGGAAGTTTCGATGTGGAAGGTGGGATCATTGATGTAGTTGGTTCAGGTAGCATTTGTGTCTCGTCAACGTTCATTTCGACATTTGGATTGTGAGCAATGCTCTAACCTGGTTCTATCGGTATTGTTTTCCTGCGTTTTAAGACTGAATTCTTTGGGTTGAATCTGTTTTCTTCCAAAAACTGTTGAAAACTCTGGCGCACGTCATCGTCATACGCTTTTAATGGCAACCGATTAAGCAACTGACTAGTTTTAGCAACAGTCAAGGTTTTATGTCTTTGCAAAAATGATCTTATCCATTTAGAGCCTGGTACGTTGTTCTTTAATATTCGTACTCTTCTGCCAAATCTATCCAAATAGGCTATTAGAATGTAGCGAATGTTAAAAACACTCACTGGGAAACCGTACTCACTCATGTCTACTATGCAGTTTACGAAGGATTGCTCTTCGCACTTGTCACATATCGGAGGTTTTCCCACAGGTTTTGTGTGCTGACCTTTGAGCTTATAGTTAATCGTCCTTCTGGGGATTTTGAAAATTTCTTCAGCCTTTCTTTGACTGATTGTACCATTTCGAATGACCTCCACACACTGCTCCACTCTCTTCGGTGTAAAATTGCAGTATCGTCTGGCATAAGGCCGCTGTTTGTGTGTTCTTGACATTTTTGAAAAAAATATACCATCAGGAATTAAGTAAGTACACAAAACCAATAGATATTTAGCAAACATGTCAAGTTGTATTATCCGTTTTAAGACTTTTCATCAAATTAATTAACTATGGCCTTTTGTGGATACTTTGCACTTGGTGCAATGTTACCCCAAATGTGGCCAATACAAGTTAGTTCTTAAAAAAATATTATTTTTACATAAACTTGACAACGTAACTAAAAAATACAGTATTTGAGAAAAGCAGGGCCTATCTACCTATGATTTAGAGACCACTCACTTGTTGTAACTAGTTTCAGTATACTGATTCCACTGGATTTTTTCGGACACAATTTTCAGACAGAAAACTTTCTTTACGTTCGGACAGGAAAAACGCATTGAAGCAATAGCGACCGACTGTTACTTCTGTAAACTAAAAAGTGGATAGAAGTGCCATCTATCAGAAACAATAGAAAGTAGAATGAAAAATGACATGTATCAGAGATGACCAGCTCTACAATTTCTTTACAGAAGGTGGTGCAAAGTATCACCCATGGTGCAAAGTATACCCACTTTACGGTACTCAAAAAGGCGTTTTCTTCAGTGAGCTTAACCATTAAATTTCTCGACTCCTGGCAATCGAAAAGATTTATAATACTACTTGTTGAATCTCCGATAAAATGGTTTTGCTTTTACAATATTTTAAGTGTGTCCAAATATTTCTTCACAAATCTGGATTATCTCCACGGAGTTACTTTTTACATTTTTCGACATCTCAACATAGATGAAGAAGAATATGGAAGTCGGGACATTTACAGGGTAACGACCGTCATAGGCTTGGTTAAGTGATCACTTTACACAAGTGTTTATAATTTATAGATGTTATAGGAGTGTAAAGTGATCACTTAAGCAAACCTATGACGGTCGTAAGCCCTTTAAATGCCGTAAGACTTCCATATTCTTCTTCATCTATGTTGAGGTATTGCTTTTCGTCACAATTTTTATTATTATTGTAACTTTAATATATTTAATTTATATTAATGAAGAAACGAATCCTATACTTCTCCTATGGAACAGTATTTCCCAATTAGTTTTTGACATATATAAGTGTGCGTGCTTTCAGTTATCTTTCATTCCAATTTAACCATACTGGGCCACAGCAATTTGTCAAACAATACGTGTTTACCTGTGGTAGGTAAAATCATATTTTGAATGGTTTTTTTACCGAATGGCAGTGCCATCTGTTGAACTTATCAGCAATACCCAAAATATTAACCTTTGCTCATAGCATCATTTCCTCACATCAGCTGTCACGTTCAATGAATATGGTTGCATTCTTGTTTCATGTTTTTCTTTTGTTTTTATTGTTTTACAAGTATTGTGAAATAAACCATTTAAGAAGTGTGCATTCCCTTTTCTTTCTTTTTGACCTAACTGGACCTGCGCTTCAGTGACCGGTCCAGTGTAAGTAACGATCAAGATAACACTGCGTCAATACTCAGTCGTAGCAACGCGTGGCCGGGTATAGCTTGTTCAAAGTAAGAAATAACTAATTTCTTCTTTAACTAACTAAACTAACTAACTAACCATCACGCCGCTTCCCCGCAGGGGTAGGCAGAGAGAATAGAGCGCCACACCACTCTGTCCTTGCAAACATTCTTCGCCCCTTCCACGTTCATGCATCTCCTCATGCATACCCGCCGATTGTTACGACTCCTAACCTGACCACTTTCAAGTATTTGGCATACCTGATCGTGCCATGTTTTTCTCGGTCTTCCTCTGCTTCTTTTCCCGCTAACGTTCGCCTCATAAATTTGTTTTACCGTTCTTTCCTCACTCATTCGTTCTACATGTCCAAACCATCTCAACACACCTTTCTTAATTTTATCGATAATGCTTATCTCAGCTTTGCATTCCTTCCTTATTTCACTATTCGTACATCTATCATACATCGTTTTGTCGCACATTCTTCTGAGAGATCGCATTTCGACTGCATTCAGTTTACTTTCATCCTTCTTTTGCCAACTCCATGTTTCACTTCCACACATTAGAGTTGGAACCAGGACTCCGTTGCGCACTGCCAGTTTAGCTTCCGCTGATAGGTTTTTATTTGCTATAACTGATTTCAGTGCACCTTTCACTTTGTTCCCAGCATTCGCTCTCCTTTCTATGTCTTTATCAATCTTTCCATCCCTAGAAAACATACCACCCAAATACACGAAATCATCTACCTGTTCCAAAATCTCTCCGTCTACCAATATTTCACATTCAGATCTGCATTCTTCTCTTTCGAAAACCATAATCTTGGATTTGCTAACATTCATCAAAAAATCACTTTCCTTGCACACATTATACACTTTTGTCACCAACGCCTGCAGGTCTTCTCTACTATTGGCAAGAAGAACAGCATCGTCAGCATACAAAATTCAACAGACAGTCAAATAACATGAAAAACAGCAGAATAGAAAAGCAGCTTCTTTAAATAACATGAAAAACAGCAGAATGAAATAAAATAAAAATTTGTTATATTCTCAATATTATTAATATTTAAAGCATTTACTTTGTGGTTAGTCATTTTTACTTATTTATTTTTTTACAAAAATGTTAATAAAATTAGTATATAACCACTCACCGAGATTTTTACTAATATACTTTTTTTTTTTACTAATATATTTTACTAATAAACGTTTAACCTCGGCTCGTAACGCATGTCTGTATTGAAAACTATAGTGCATGTTGGTCTTCGGGTCGACCAAAAATCGCATGTGCTAGACATTTTGTGTAGTTTTGAGTGTGTAAATGGTGCTATGGTGGTGAAGGGTAGTATTGTTTGCATGCTGTGTTAGTGATTGTCCTGACGAAGAGACGGGTACGTATTGAAACCGGTAGACGTAAAAATCTCGGTGAGTGGTTATATACTAATTTTATTAACATTTTTGTAAAAAAATAAATAAGTAAAAATTTGTTTTTCATTCTTAAGTATTCGCTCGGTTTGCTCAATAAAATTCTAGCATCAACTCGACCGGTGTACATTCAACAGTAAACACACATTTTCATTAATTATCATTGTATGGTTGCAATAAAAAAGTAATCGTGTCGACTCGCTTGCGCCATAAATATCAATTTGAGAATATTTTCACAAGTGATAAAACCGAATATCGCTCTCTTGCGTTTGTGAAATGGATCCCCTGCTGATATTGTCGCAAATGCTTTTAATCTTACTATATTTTACTTAGCCTCGTATTGAAACATTAGTGATACAATAACGGTGTATATTTATTTAATATATATTGTAGCGACCTTTAATGGAGGTGTTGATGCAAAATTCGGGAACCATCCAATTTCAGCATGTAGAATAATTTATTTTCAGGATGAAAGCAGACTGAATGCAGTCGAAATGCGATCCCTCAGACAAATGTGTGGCAAAACGATGGTTGATAGATGTTCGAATGATGAAATAAGGAAAGAATGTAAGGCTGAGATAAGCATTATCGATAAAATTAAGAAAGGTGTGTTGAGATGGTTTGGACATGTGGAGCGTATGAGTGAAGAAAGAACGGTTAAACAAATTTATGAGGCGAATGTAGTTGGAAAAAGAAGCAGAGGACGACCGAGGAAAACTTGGCACAATCAGGTATGTCAAATACTTGAAAGCGGCCGGGTCAGGAGTCGTAATAATCGTTGGGTATGTATGAGGAGATGCATGAATGTAGAAGAGGCAAAGAATGTTTGCAAAGACAGAGTTTTGTGGCGTTCGATTCTCTCTGCCTACCCCTGCGGGGAAGCGGCGTGATGGTTAGTTAGTTAGTTAGTTAGTTAGAATAATTTATTGGGAGACATTTACGAGATAAAGACCACCAATAATAAATATTTCACAATATTTGTTTTCCAAATCATTGCCAAAAAATTCTGGACTGACCTATATTTACAAAAAAAATCTCAAATAAATGGTGTGCAAAATGATGTATGACAGATATTCCAATGATATAAGGACATAATGCAAGGCTGAGAGAGAAGAATTATCATTAAAATTAAGAAAGATTTGTTGAGATGGTTTGGGCATGTGATTCAAATGAGTGAAAGAAGAACAGTAAAAAAATGAATATATGAGGCGAATGTGGTTGTTTATAGAATCAAAGAAAAACCTAAAAAAATTAACAGTTGTATTTAACCACTTATTAACTTCATTACAAATTTGTAATTTCATTTCAAATTACTAGTTCCAAAAACTACAGATGTTTTCATCGACAAGTGATTGCGGAAGGCGTCTTTGTAAACACTGTGAAAACGTGTATAGTTTTCAAGTTTAGTTAATTTTTTTTAAACTATGCAGTTCTTTCAACCAACTTTTTTCTACTCGGAAAATTCAAGTCATTTAGTTTTTCCCCAAAATCTGAGTATTACGAACGAACTTATACTGGGTTCTGAGAAGTCTTACTTGAAAATAATAGCTTCGAGTCCTCGAAAGCCTATATCCACACCCGACTGGTGTGAGCGCTAATGTATGCTAATGTACTATACATATAACTATAGATTCGAGCAAATACACTAAGGGGTATGAAAACACCTTTGAAAATTCATTCCAAAAATAGTGGGCTAAGATCCGACCTACAAACAGTTCAAAGAAACTCAATTTTCCATTAGTGGTATAGGACCAGCGATCGGCAACGGTCAAAGTCAGTACACTGATAGGCTATAAAAGAAATCATCGTTGTGCTTTAGGCCTTACTCGCAATAATATAATTCATTAAGCGTCCAGCTGAGCATTTACTCGCAATAATATAATTCATTAATCGTCCAGCTGAGCATTTACTCGCAATAATAGAATTCATTAATCGTCCAGCTGAGCATTTACTCGCAATAATAGAGTTCAGAGCCGGTCGTCACTTTGACTTTGAAAACGACTGATTGATTCGGCAGTCACTTTGCGGTAAAAATCTATCTATTTTTAATTAATGTTTCATTTCGTAAATATCATTAATAGTGGTATTTACTAAGCAAAATATTCCTTATCTTTCAGTATGTCTTTTATTTTCAAAACCATGTATTTATATTTTCAAAATCGGTGTTTTAGAATAAATTAATTAAATCAAATGTTACCTGGGTTTCAAGAAAATTACAATGCGATGTAACGTATTTTGTACTTTAAAAAAACATATTCTGTTCAGCCTACACAATTCGTTACTTTTGAGATTTTTACTAACTATCTAACTGACCATGCTGCTGTTTTCTGCAGGGGTAGGCATACCAAACTGTCTTTGCAAGCAATCATCGCCTCTTCTACGTTCATGTGTCACTCCATACATATCCGCCGATTATTCCAATTCCCGACCTGATCACGCCCAAGTATGCAAACAATATACTTGATCATATCAAGTTTTTCTTGGTTTTTCTCCGCTTCTATTCAGAACTAGATTTGACTAATAAATTTTACTGTTCTTTCTTCACTCGTTCGATTCTCATTCCCAAACCATCTCAACACAATCTTCCTTTATTTTTTTTTCGATAATGCTTATCTCAGCCTTGCATTCTTTCCTTATAACACCACTCTAACATCTTCTATACATCATTTTAATGTACATTCGTCTGAGAGGTCACATTTCGACTGCTTTTATTATATTTTTATGCTTCTTTTGAAAATAAATCCTGACTGGAGAAACCCAGATTTATACACACCTAAAATATTGTAAATAATAGTGGTAATCTTCGGTTTAAAAAATAAATAAGTTAAGTGGTTTGTGAGTTAAAAAAGGTTGGCGATTGTTGGTTTATCGGGTGAATTCTAATACTTCTAGAGTAATGCTGTTATTTTAGGTAGTCGTTCGAGCTCAGCACTTCCTGTTTCTATTACATCATAAAAATACGCCGAAATTCGTTTTTTTAGAAAGTGTAGAAAAACTACCAATTTTTTTTTTACCTGATATTGTTTTAACCCGCTTGATAGTGAGTTAAATGAATAATACTTTTATTTTTATATTTTTCTCATATTTTTGGAAAGGATTCCTAAAATTTATGTGCATATAAATAAAGGCTTGATTATTTTGATCACATTGATTACTCCGTTGGATATAATATGACGATCAAAAATTCATTTCATTTGAAAATGCTTTTACTTGATTCAGACTAACTCTTTGGCTTTTTAAAAAGAAAAAATGATAATAATATATAATAATACAAGTCATTATTTATTTTAAAATAAACCACTTTTTGAGTTTATTAATGTAAACACAACAACATATGTAGCTTTAAGAACTACAGATATTCTCATCAATAGGTGAAAATACAAACTGACAACCTTGTTTATTCTGACACGTTCTCGAAACTAGTCGTGATTTCATTAATAATCTCAAAAAATTCGTCTTTTACAAGTGTTTTTTTTTTTATATTTAAATATGTTAAATTATAAAATCAGGTTTAAATAAATTTATGAAATATTGTATATGTATGTTAGTGAGTGTTAGCATTATCAATCTACAATCGAATTAATTTTAACAATATTTAGATTGATCTAAAATTTTGATCACAAATTCTAGATTTGCCCCAATTTTCTTTTGTTTACAGTATAGTGAATCATGAATTTGTGAAGAAAAATTTGGACACACTAAAAATATTCTGAAAAAAAAATTCAATAAAGTTTATAAATTTTATTTTCAGGCGTATGTTCAATCATTCTGGAAAGAATCTTACATACAAACTATAATTTTTTTTACTTTAATAAAAAATGCACGTGTGGTACCGTACACGTGATAGTAGTGAAACTTCTTATAAAATAAAGAATATGACAGATTTAACAATGCGTGGGAAACAGAAAAATCTTAAAAGGTAGAGTAAAAATTGCATTAATTTTTTTGTTATATGTATTCAATATTTACATTATCATTGATTGGTACTTTGTGATAACATAAGCATGAAATATATGTCCATGATTCCATATTTTACAGATAACAAAAAAAAATCATCTATTTTAGCTCCGGATTGTATTAATTCTTTTCCTTTTTTTACGCTATATATTTTTATCTCTCATGTAATGAAAAGTGCCTAATAAACGTGACGAGTTCTTGAAATCTCATTTACAATTCGCGTCAATTATCTTTTTTTAATCGCGTCTAAGAAGTTTCACTTGAAAAATTTTTGTAAATACACTCAGAATATCTTTAAAACTTGTGATACAAAGTGATTAGTATGTATTGCGTAAGCCAAACAAATGTTGGGGTAATCACATTTTTAATTGACGCAAAAGTTCGGTCGGGGGTTAACGCAGTCCGACAGTCGCCAGGAGTCGTGCGTGACTCCGGAGCCGAACAAGGCATTATGCGCCTTAAGTACACATCCCTCGGTATTATTTTACCTTGTCACGCCCACTGCGAGACTATTATCCCCGGCCGAGGAACTTGCCGTGTTACGCACACAAATAACTCTCTAATTGACTTTTGGACAATACGCAAATACAAACACGCAATTACATACATATGTGGGTTGAGTCACTTTGTAAGCTTGTATATATACATATATATATATATAGGTATTTATAAATATTAATGAAATTGCATAGTATAATATTTTTTGTTTTTTAATTTAACCATATCCGCTCCCTAAGTGGAGCATTACTGTCTCCAGGCTTTTCTGTCGACTACCAGCTCGTTTGCATCCTACCAAATCAGATCAGCGTCTGTTCTAACAAGAACTGCCGATGAGCAGTGGTCATCCTGGGCGGTGCGAATCTGATGCTTTGTAAAAGAGGCAAGCTTGATTAGGAGGCATGCGGAGTACATGGCCAAGCCAACTGAATCGCCTTTTATTGACAACAGTTGTGACCAAGATTTTCTACGTCCTACGCCTTATCTCTTCATTCCTCACAAAGTCGAACCATTGCACGCCTAAAATTCTCCGCAGTCACCTATTCTCAAAGCTCAGTACACGGCTGCTCTGGGCGCTTGTAAGGTGCCATGTTTTGTAAAATAACCAAAAAAATAAAAATAAAAAGTATGAGAACATTCCCTATTACCTTCTTCTTCCTGCTGCATCCCAACTTATCGTCTTTGTAGACTGCTGGGGTCAGCTCTCCTTGTTCTCAGGTTGTAGGTCTTTCTGTCATTGACAACGTCACCTAGTTCATGCCTTTGAACCATGTTCTCTCTTTGCGGCATCCATGATTTTTTTGGTCTTCCTCTAGATATCCTTCGACGAAGATCCATTTCTAATGCCTTTTTTTTAGCCATTTTTATTGCATAGAAAAAATTCAAAAATAAAATAATAAAAAAAGTATGAGAACATTCCCTATTGCCTGATGTTATATTAAAATAAAGTGTAATAATGTCCGTCTTCGTAGTGTAATGGTCAGCATTCTCAGTTACCGTATTGGGGGTCCCGGGTTCGATTCCCAGGGGGGATCAAATAACGATCGTGTTAACGATCAAGATAACACTGCGTTTATATGATGCAGTGCCCTATGCATCATTGGGTGTGGACGAGGATCGAAATATAAGAAAGTGTAAAATCAGTACTTGTTGCGTTTTACAAAATGCAATGTGGTGCGTTTTACAAAATTTTCAGTGTGTCCAAATACTTGTTCACAAATCTGGGTTTCTTCACTTAGGGGTTAATTATATTGACATCTCAACACAGATAAATATCTAATATATTATTTTGAGCAATAAAAATACTTTGTTTTTTGATCCACTCACATAACAAAGTCTTTTTATTTCTCAAAATAATATATCACTATGATCCACAAAGCTAATGCTTTCAACATCCAAAATATAAGAATATCTAAGTCTGGATATTTACAGGACTTACGGTCACTTTATACACGTAAAACAAATACCGTTGTACCCATGATTGACAACCATACTACTAAAATTTTTGGAACTTGTATATATATCTTATAATTGACACGTTCTTTCATATGCGAATTCTCGACAGCATCTATGGTTGTAGCATCATTTCATAAACGTTTGAGCTAAATAAAAATCTCACTTAACTATTCTTTTAACCAGATCAAACTACGTACAGCAATATTTGAGAGAATTATTGTCTAATAATTCTCGCAAATCTCTCACATTGTTGTTTACAATTGACTTCCAACGTAACTTCGTTGAAATAAAACGTAATTTCAATAAAAAAAGAGATTTATAATTGTTAAATCATTCATTCTTTTTTATCTGAGCGTTGTTTCAAAACTGTACAATCTAGAGAAATACCAATTAAAATTAAAAGCCAAATACCGTATAAAGACAAATAAATTTAATACGTGCATAAATTAATGCATTTTTTTTCATAAAAATTCCAATCTTACAACCTCTCTTTAATTCAACTGCCAAAGTTTTCAACATAAAAGACGAAAAGAAATATAAACTTAAATATATTCTCGCAATATCTCATTTCGACGCATCGCTATAGGTTCAATATAATTTTAAGATATGGATGGAAAATCTTTGTTCATTGGATATTTATTTGAGCAACCCTTTAGGGTTGCATAATATCGCACAAGCCCAAAAATATTATACGATATTATATAAGTTCGTATCGTGGTATAGTTACATAAAATGAAAAGGTTGAATATTCAAGTAGGTACCTATTCTAAGCAAATATTCTCTCGAAATCTTACTCCGTCCGGCCGGATACTAAAAAAATTTAAAGTAACTTAGTATTTAAACTTTTATGAATTTTCAAAAACTGCTTGTTAATAATTAAAATTTTATACAACTAATCCAACTACAATATAAAAATATAAATAAACATACTAATAAAACGCCTCTCGATAAATACAACATTAAAATTCGAGTAGTGTGGTTGTAAATCATGGGTAGAATGGTAAATTTTAGCTTAATAACTAACCATCATGCCGCCTCCCTAAGGGGTAGGTAGAGAGAAAAGAACGCTTTGCCAATCTGTCGTTGTAAACAATCTTCGCCTCTTGCACATTCATCATCTCCTCATATATACCAGCCGAATATTACGACTCCTGAACTGACCACTTTCAAGTATTTGAAATAGTTGACCATGTTTTCTTTGGCCTTCCTCTACCCATATTTTCAACCATATTTGCCTTGTAATTTTTATTTTCCTTTTCTTTCCTCACTTATTCGATTTACATGCCCAAACCATTTCAACACACCTATCTTAATATAGTATTATTGATAATGCTTATCTCAACTTTGTATTATTTTCTTATATCACTATTCGAACATCTATCACCTAAATTTTAATCTATAACAATAGAAACATATATTTAAATACTAGGAAAATATGTTTTTAACATTATTTTTACATATTTCATTTTTGAGAAAAATTTTCAGTATTCAAAAGGCTTTGGACATATTTTTTGTTGTTAATTAATACAAAAAATTTTTTAACAGAAATATTGTAATAAAAATTGATTTTTCTGCATGGAAAATTTTAAACATAAGTAGGTTTTTTTAAATCCCCTTCCTCCATCAAAATGTTTCCGTACAAAATTAAATTTGATATTGAAAATTGTCAAAAAAAAAATTTATTTGTCTTTACATGGTATATTGACATTTCTCTAGATTATACTGCTTTGAAACATCGCTAAGCTAAAAAATAAATGAATAATTTATTAAGTATAAATCTGAAATAACGTTTTATTTCAATTACGTTTCGTTGAAAGCTCTCAGTACCCAACAAAGCGAGGGAGAAATACAATAATTCGCTAAAATTTTGCTATTAATTAGCAAAATGTCTTAATTAAGATACTTGCTGAAAAATTTTGGGCAAAGCTTTGACATAATTAAATGAAAACAATTCGTTACAATAAAATTTTATTCATTGTTTCGACATGGGAAATGTTTTTAGTCTCGAAAGCTCAGAATTCCTGATATCTTATCAAGAAAGCTCCTAATTTTTTTTAAAGAAAAGTATTGTATTTTTCTATAAGTATTTAAAAATTTAAAAAATCCTGTATTGACGGCCGTAGTCAATTTGTATATAATATATTTCATGATATTTTTTTTTTTGGCATTTCACAACAAATTATAATTACATGTACAAAAATATATTTATTATTTAAACACAAACAGATCCTATAAAGGCATGACCTGAGTGTGGGTTTCCATTTTATTTTAGGTTATTGCAAAAGGTACAATAGATATCAGAAATATAAGAAGATTAAAAGTGCTAATATAAACTACAAATATTTGATTTTAACAGAAAACAATAAAAAAATGAAAAAGACAAACAGTTAAGAAAATAACTATGTAGTATGTGAGTTATAAGTTAAAAGATCTGTTTTTTGTTAATAAATAATTTAGGCAAAATTTTAAATCGAAACAAATAATAAAATAATATGTTTTCCCTTTTTAAGTGAATTATTGGTTTGAAAAGTGTTTATCTATTAAATCGTATACATTTTTCGTGAAAACAAAAACAAACAAAGATAGGATTTAAGTGGTAAATTAAACTTGAGTTTGCAATACTAACCAATGGACCACTATCCGATTTTTATATTTTAGTAATTTTCCCACTCCAACTGTAAAAATAAGTCATTAAAAATAAAGACGTAATATAAAAGAGCAATTCATGAATGGATAATGGAAATAGGTAGATCTGTAATAGACCATATCATTTGGTCATATCGTATTTGATTGCATGCCAAAATAAATTTACAATATTTTGTAAAAAATATTATAAAATGTGTCTTGGCACAGGAAAACTCGGTGAAGGTACATTTTTGTTATTTGTAATTTGTAATTATGTGTAAGTTAAAATAATAAAAAGAATATTTTTTTCTAATTTGGACTTTTATAGTTCAAAGCTTAGTAATGAAGTTTTCTAAAGAAAACTTAATAATAAAAGGTTACTTACAACATATTAAAATTTATGGTATAATTAATATTAAAAGAACAAAGTTTGTGATTTTCCCTTTCATAACTTAAAATAACATTATTTTTTGACATCTCATCAAAGATGAAGAAGAATATGGAAGTCTG